>NC_026152.1:4092929-4093483 GCF_000512975.1 Sesamum indicum
TCACCTAAGGACTCTTCGATGTGAAGGGACGCTGGAGAGAGCCCAGATAATTGCAAAACTTTCTCATTGAGAAGCTTCTTGGGATCATACTTATAAGATGTTAGACTCCTTATTTGGTCACCCTCCAGCCCCCCACCACAGATTTTTGGAAGGGGTTTATACTTGGTCCACTCGTTCTTAAAAGGCCAGACACCACTAGGAGATCGAATGAAAATGTAGCGATCTAACCAAGCTCCTACATTCGACTTCAGGGCGCTCAGATACCCGCAATCGGGTTTGGCCGAAAGATAGAAAAAACCTCGACTACCAGATCGCTTCGAGGTGGTGAAGGAATATAAACTCCAAAAATTGTCAAAACTGAGGTCTAAACCTACATATCGCATCATTACAACGAAAAGGACAATATGGGTAATAGAATTCGGGGAAAGCTGCATAGGGCATAACCCCAACTTATTCAAAATCGCGGCCACCGGGGGAGCCAGAGGAAATCTCAACCCAGCATCGAGGTGTTTGATAGAAAAAGCAGTAAACCCCTCGGGAGGACGATGCATACG
>NC_026152.1:4093611-4154437 GCF_000512975.1 Sesamum indicum
TTCCTCTTGGGAGAGGTAGAATACGACCCATGCGAAGACCTAGAGACAGACCTAGACCCGGACCCTAAGGACGAACCAGAACCAGACTCGGGAGAGGACCCAGAAGCAGATTCAGAATGAGATGAAGATGACCCTGAACTAGATCGTGGCTTAGGGCCAGATCGCGACTCAGAATTCGAGCTAGAGCTGGAAGGCATCGTACCTTAAAGCAGGATGACTCTGGAAGCCGCAGATCGAATACGAACTCGTGGTTGTGAGCCTTGGTCGCTGGAAGTCTTTGCGTGAGGTGGGCCGAGAAGTCAAATGAGGGGGTATTTATAGGAGATCCGCTCTGGAACAACGCGCCCGGACGAACCGAGGGGATTCTGCCACGTGTACGCAATCAACGGACGCGACGGTTCGACTTCCTCAAAGGCAACGAACTTGCACTTTGAAAAAGTGGGGGAGTAATGATGGGTATATGTATAATCCCCCTACAAAAAGACTGAAAAGCCCTTCATTAAGGGCAGGATGGTCATTTCCGCGACCGGATCCGCGTGCTTCGCAACGGGCGGGTCGCAGAGGACCCGACCCGGGTCGTGGGAACCGACAGAAGACCCGGACAATGACGACCATTCGATCAGAATGGGAATCAACCAGATGAGGCCACGTGGCCCAGTACTTGCCGTACAACTGTGTACTATAAATAGACCCCGATACGCCATAAATGAGGTAACTGCTATACATTAATTGAGATCGAACTTTGAGATAGAACATATTTCTCTCGATCAACCTAACTTGAGCGTCGGAGGGTCATTGTCGGGGACATACCCGACGAGCTCACGGTTCGTGTTTTATTTTCAGGGGATCCAAAACCTGTTTCGGAAGAGTTAGTCGATCAGTGGTGAGATCGTCTCAGGAGATCGAATAATTCGACCCGGATCAGTATTGGATGTGTGACGGACAGTTAAGTTGCATAGTAAAACGTCTCAATCATAACTTCTTATCAGTCGCAAATCCTATCACAAAACTATAATTATCCTTCGCAAAATGCAGTTGCAAAATGACACAAAACTTTTTGTGACAATTTTTTTTTTTACAGCAATAGATGAGCCTAACTCGATGACGGTTTTGTGATGGGCAGTCCATCATTACGCTGGTCTATTTTTTCGTTACTCAAGTTCACGTGATTTGTCACCAAATTGTTGCAAAACCAGCACAAATTGGGACGGAATATTTCCGTTTTTGAATAAAATTAAAAACAACATCTTGTAGTTTACATAAGTTTCTAGAAAATAAATAAATTCTAATCCAAGAACAAAGAAAATATATCAAACCAAACAAGGAAACAAAACTAGACTTCAAATCCATTATTACCATCGTACACTTAAACTAGATTTGAGACGACAAGAAATGGGCAAAACCTATGCATCTACATTTTTTTCCTTACAACCTTTTGTATATGTAACTGCAATAATCTGCAAGGATACATATACAGTATGCAGAAATCTGTTTTGCACTTTGAACCGTCAGCAAAAGCAATAACCCCATCCTCATCAATATGTACATACCCATAACCCCCAATATCCTTACTTCTCATTCTTGATCACTATCATCAATCTTCCCTTGTATATATGTATATATGTATATATATCTAACCACACACACAAATTCAGACAACATCTGAGAAACAATAACATAGGTACTGATATATAATATAATTAGTTGGTCAAATATGTGGGGAAAAATTTTGGGTATGAGTTTGGTTCTTGCAGCCCTTCTGGTGGCTTGTAGCGAGGGGAGGGCGGTACGAGGTGGTTTTGTTGGTACGAGGGGCAGCCAGTTTGTCGTCAATGGGAGGCCTTTCTACTTCAATGGCTTCAATTCTTACTGGCTAATGTACATGGCATCGGACCCATCGACTAGGGTTAAGGTGTCTGATACGTTTGTGCAAGCTGCCAAGTACGGGATGAATGTTGCGAGGACGTGGGCTTTTAGTGACGGTGGCTATAGGGCTCTCCAGACGGCTCCCGGCTCGTATAATGAGGATATGTTCAAGGTATGAACGTAGTCATAGGCTGCATTAGGTCATAGGTCAGCGAACTTATCGTACATACATAATAATGATTGTTTTGGATCTTAACGTTTTAAAGTATTGTAAGAATATAACTGTATTTAAACAGTTGTTGCATGTAATAATTAATGATTTATGGTTGTTATGTTTTTCAGGGCTTGGATTTTGTGGTGTCTGAAGCGAAAAAACATGGGATTTATCTCATTTTGAGTTTGGTGAACAACTGGGAAGGTTTTGGAGGGAAAAAACAATATGTGCAATGGGCGAGAGAGAGGGGACAATACTTGAACAATGAGGATGAATTCTTCACAAATCCTATTGTCAAAAACTACTACAAAAATCACATCAAGGTAATAAATTTATGTTGTCATAGGGAAATCTCAATGCCACCCACTGGCTTATCATCAGAACGTTATCCAATATTTGTAATTGAATTTTATTAAAAGTTGTAAACGTGCTAGAGATCACAATTGACAAAAGGAAGAAAATAGCTTTAATGAGTGTTTAATATATGTATATTTAATAAAAGACTTAGATCTTTGAAAATACCAAAGGAAAATGTTCTTTAATTTTCATTTTTTAATTAATTTGGTAATAAAATTGATGACATGGACTAGTGCAGGCAGTGCTAAATAGAGTCAATACAATAACTGGGGTAGCTTACAAAGACGATCCCACCATATTTGCATGGGAGCTCATGAATGAACCTCGTTGCCAATCTGACCTCTCTGGAAAACCTATTCAGGTCACTTCTCTCTCTCTCTCTATATATATATATACACACACACACACAAAGAATTGATTTTGGATTATCTCACATATGAGGAGCTTTAATTGCTTATAAGTCCCGATATCTCTTCCAATAGCGGGCTATTTTTTTAAAATAAAATCGTGAGACTTATCCAAAAATATAATAATTAAATTATCAACATATTTTTGGCGATCAATTTTAGGATTGGGTGGCGGAAATGTCATCATACCTGAAATCAATGGACAAGAACCATCTCCTAGAAATCGGGATGGAAGGGTTCTACGGGGAGTCGATGCCCGAAAAGAAGCAAAATAATCCTGGTTATGAAGTTGGAACTGATTTCATTGCCAATAATCGTATTCCTCAAATTGACTTTGCTACAATTCATCTCTACCCTGATCAATGGTACGTACATATCATTTTTATTTTTCGTATACGTATAATTACATTTTCTTGCATATGTATACGTAGAAATAAAGGACGGTCCAAATTGTTAGTTCATTCCACATCTTTATAGTAATAGGTTGTGTGTCCGTAATTTTCATGTGCTTTGTTAGTTTAAGAGATGTGTTTACAAGACGATCAAAGCAAGCTTTTAGTGACGTAAGGAAAGCGAATTTATACACTTCTATATATATATATGTCCCATAATCTCATCATTCCCATGCTTTTCTTATATTCTAATTACCCTATTTCATTTTATAATTACTTTTCACTTTATCATGATTAAAATAAATTCATAAGAGGATAAAAAAATCCTTATAGTAATTATTCAAAAAATAATTAGTTCAATATTTTATTTTATACTTATCAAATTTACTAGTATATATAATTAATATATGTACTTAGGAAATTAATAAATATAAATAGAATAGTGGTTTCCGTAGACATCCAAATTTTTAATTATGTGATATTTATATTAATTCGTTCAAAGTTTTCAATACATTTAAATTCACAATATATCTGTCTACGTTGTTGTTTATGTATGTTAAATATATATGAATAAAAATATTAACACGAGATTAGAAAATTCTAATTATTTTCTAAAATATTTGTATAAAATGAATAAATACTGACGGGTTTTGTACGTTTTTAGGGTTTCTGGTTCAAATGACGAGGCTCAAAATGAATTCGTCGAGAAATGGATCCAAGCACACATAAACGATTCAAAATCAATCATCAGGAAGCCATTAGTGGTGAGTGAGTTCGGCAAGTCTTCAAGGTCATCGGGGTACACGGTCGAGGCCCGGGATAGGTACTTTGGGCTGATATTCAATAGGGTGTACGGCTGCGCAAGGAGGCGGGGCCCGTGCGGAGGTGCACTCTTCTGGCAAGTGATGGCTGAGGGAATGGAGAATTGGAGCGATGGTTATGAAGTCGTGTTGGAGCAAAGCCCGACTACCGTTGGTGTCATCAATCAGCAATCTCGTCGTATTTCTTCTCTCAATCAATAATTAATTACATTCCATCTTGGGAAAATTAAATAAATACTATTGACATTATTATTTAATTGGCCTAATAAATAATGTAATGGCCTTTGAGAATTATTGTAGAGTAATGGCAATATTGCAAAAATGAGAAAGTTTTATATAATTCAAGATGTCATTATTTATAGAATGAATTACATACACGTCCGTAAATTTAGTATAATTATAAATATATCTCTATTAAATAGAAAATGATATTTATCTTCTCTAAAGGTTGTAAATCATTACAATGCTTGCTGGAGAAGTGTGAAAATACAAAAACACCCTTTATTCATCCAGCCAAAAAAGAAGGAAAAATAAATAAAATTTTAAAAAGACAAAAGAGTCCCCATAGAAAAACTCCTTTGTTTTTTGCTCCTAAATTAGACTCTTCTTTCTTTGTAAACTCCTCATCGCCTCAAGTTTCCGGCACCAACGGCTCCTCTCTCTATTTATCTCTTTCCTTAATGTTTCAGTTTTCCTCTTTCTTGTCGTCTCCTATTGATCAATTTTTGTTGGTCTTTTTTGCCAAAGGATTGTTGCTGGAAATAGTGTCTAAGGTGTGACTGACACTGACTACAACTTGGAAGAAGTTTATTTATTTATTTATTTTTGGAAATTAAAATTTCAAGAAAAGTGGAAAACCATCATTTTTAAACCATGGCTTGTTAAAATTTGAAGTGTGGGGAATAGAGTATATTCATGGCAATAAATTAGAGAAGGAGAAAACTAGGCTTTATTCATTTAAAAACTCAAGTACTTTTTTCATCTAAACTCTCTAGTTTCTAAAATTACAGAGATGTGAAACTATATATAAAGAATAGAGTTGTAGCTAAAAAAGAAAACTAACTCACTTTGAACTCTAGTTGGCAACAGACTTAACAAAAATTAAATACTGGAATACTAATAAAAAACAAATCTTGAGAACAAAAGGATAAGTACAAGCAGAACTTGATAAATATAAGCAAAACTTTCAACAGCCCCACCTCAAGATGGAGCCAAGAAAGTGAGGCCCAGCTTGCAAAGGAATCGTCCAAAATCAGTAGTAGGTTGCATCAGGATGGCAGCATTGTTATCGCATCATAAGGGAATGGGTAGCAAAACGGAGACAAGGAACAGAATGAAGGCTCAGAAGACTAAAAACCTAAGGCCTACTAAGACCAAAGGCCACAACCACTTCACGGTTGTACAAATCACTCAAAGCCACAAAGGCTTATAGAACCATAAAGGCTCCACCAATATTCAAAGCCACAAAAGCTTATGGAACCACAAAAGCTCCACAAATATTCAAAGCCACAAAAGCTCATAGAACCACAAAGGCCCTACCAATATTCAAATCCACAAAGGCTCATAGAACCACAAAGGCACTACCGATATTGAAAACACAAAGACTCTACCAATATTCAAAGCCATAATGGCTCATAGAATCACAAAGGCTCTACTAATATTCAAAGCCACAAAGGCTCATAGATCAATTTTGTCGAAGTCCCGTCGATGAACTCAGTTTCATGCGGCGGCACTGTAGGGTTTCAAAGGCAGCGAATAAGTATGCCAACGGAGGCGTGCTAGGGTTCCAAAGGCAGCGAGCAAGTATGTCAGCGGCAGTGTGCTAGGGTTTCAAAGGGCTCTCTTTTTTTTTTTTTTTTGTGAAACCCGCTCTGATACCATGTTAAAATTTGAAGTGTGGGGAACAGAGTATATTCATGGCAATAAATTAGAGAAGAAAAAAACTAGGCTTTATTCATCTAAAAACTCAATTACTTTATTCATCTAAACTCTCTAGTTTCTAAAATTACAGAGATGTGAAACTATATATAAAGAATAGAGTTCTAGTTAAAGAAGAAAACTAACTTACTTTGAACTCTAGTTGGCAACAGACTTAACAAAAATTAAATATTAGAATACTAATAAAAAACAAATCCTGAGAACAAAAGGATAAATACGAGCAGAACTTGATAAGTATAAACAGAACTTTCAACATGGCTAAAAATAATTTTTTTGGTTATATTATTGATTTTTACTTGCAGTATCATTTTATAATGTGTGTTTTTTGTTGTTTATTAAGTATGCAAATTATTTTAATTTTGAAAAACTCTTGAAGTAGTATGATTTTCCCTTTTCCTTTTTATGTCTTTGCTAATCGTCGTTGCACGCGATCCCTGTTAGCATAATATTTTAAGTTTATGTTTAAATAAGCACAAAAATTCTATTCATTGTAAACAAAATAAAATTTTACATTTTTAATTAGAGTGCACATGATTTACAGATTCCTAAATGATTCAGTCATAACTAATTTATTGAACTAATATATCATGATTTGGAATATCACATAACTGTTGGATATATATAAGATTAATTAATAAAGATAAAACAACAAAAACTATATTTAGAATTTGTTCAATATAAAACCACTAAACATTTCAAAAGAAAATAACTAAAGATAAGCATATATGCACATTGCTTCTGTTGAACTTGATGCTCAAGCATTCCAAACACTCTCCATAAATTTGTATTTGAAAAGAAAAATCTAATACTTTTGTTGTAAAAATAATAATTTACAGTTTAAAAAAAAAATTCAGGTTAAGGCGCGGATATGTTGCTCTTTTTAAGGAGATTCAATTCCACTGCAGCAAACTTCTTTCTGATCAAACAATATCACTCTTGAGTTGTTCTCTCCAGGATACATCAACCCGACACATGTCGTATGGCTCTAACTCAATTTGGACAAGTAGTAGAATCCAAAGCTCCACCAGAAAAGAACACCTTCCAACAACTAATATAACTCTCTCTTATAATTGTGTGTAGTATATGTGTGTCGCAAAATAAGTAGAATGATCCCCTTTTATAGGTGTAGAAATCGTCCACCATCTTAATGTGAATTAGTGGACAATTATGTAATAGAAAATGGTGATAAATGGACAGTAATGTGTATGAATATGGTTTAGTAGTGGGATGATGGTATTAAAGAAATATTATTACAGACATTATGACCATAAACATCCACTAACCTCAATTTCACTAGGAGGAATATGAAGAGACATACATTTCAATTTAAATATTAAAAGACAATATTTATTGATATATATACTAACAATCCCCCACTCATTTTAATATTAAAATTAAAGAGAGTATATTAGTTGAAGGGAGACTATTATGCATAATGAAGGTGTGCTCTGCATTGAACCTCCACTTAGTGAAAAAGTAACCTCTATCCCAGAGTTAGTAGCGGTCTTAATCTTAAACTATGACTGCTTAAGGGAAATAAAGTATCACTGCACACACATAACAGTCAAGGTGTTAACATGAGCTTTATTAGCTAGGACATTATCGCCTTGTGCTATCCCGATTTTCATGAGTGGTTTTTAGAATAAGCTCAATTCTCATAGGAAGCAGCCTACTTCCACACTCATATAGGTGAAATCTGTCAAGGGTGCTCATGTAATTCTGACACCCCACTCATTCGAGCTACAGATTTTCGTTAAGAGTTAATAAACTCAACCTCCACAAATCCTTACAAGATAAATGCACTCATATCATAGGGATGAAAAATAATTAACGCACGCCCGGCACACATGTTTTGGCCTTGTGTGTCCATAACTCAAAATAGGTGACCTAACGGCCGTCGCCCGACTAAACATACCAATAGTCACCAGATTCATATGAGCTACTGAGGAGTAAGCTATGATCTTCTTAAGATCGATCTGTCTTAAAGTGGTCGAGGAAGTATATATTATAGCAATCGCACTTGGAGTAGTGCATTTCGAAATAAACCATCATATGATTCATTTTTTCAATTGAACCTGGTTACAGGATCTTTAGTCCCCAGGTTAGGTTTTCTCATACATTATGATTGTATGGGCTTTAACCCCATCCGCCTTGATGTGTTCCAGACCCTTTCTCTTGCTAAAGCCATGGTTAATGGATCTGTAAGATTATCACAAGATTAACATAATCAACACTGATATTACCACTTATCAAGTATGATCTCACAATACTGTGTTTCCTTCTTATAGGTCTGGATTTACTATTAGAATAGTGGTTTTGTACTCTACCAATCGCAGCGGTGCTGCCACAATAAATTAAAATTGGAACGATTGGTTTTCCAAAATATGGCATTTGAAATAATAAGTCTCTCAACCAATTTGCTTCCTCACTAGCTGAAGCTGAAGCAATAAGCTCAACCTCCATTAGCAATATTTTTTACATTTTCGACTTCCAACAAATAGCAGCACCACCCAAAATAAGGTGATTCAATCAGCCTCAAAAAAACCTTCAAGTACAACAGGGTATTTTTTATAGAACAAGCCACAGTTTTTTGTACCAAGTAAATAAATCATAACTCTTGTTATAGCATGCCAACATTCAATGTCTAGTTTGCTTGTAAACTTGCTAAGTACTCCTACAACATAGGCAATATCAGGCCTAGTGCAATTAGTTGCATATCTCAAGCTTCCAATTAAACTAGCATACTACTTTTGATTTATCATAGCATCATCGTTTTCAATTGGAAATAAGTGAATACTTGCGATCAAAAGGAGTTCTAACATGCTTACAATCAATAAAGTTGTACTTTCTCAAAAGTTTATCAACATAATGCGACTGGTCAAGGAAAACACCATCACACATTTTCGTAATTTTTATACCCAAAATAAAGTTTGTCTCACCAAGATTCTTCATGTCAAAGTGAATACTAAGCATATTTTTTGCTCTTTAATAACATGCAAAGTAGATGAAAAGATCAACAAATTATCTACATAGAGGTAAACAATTATATGTGAATTATTCCAAGACTTATGATAGATGCACTTGCCACACTCATTTGGTCTAAAACCATTTTCAATCATGTAGGAATCAAATTTTTCATGCCATTGCTTAGGTGTCTTTTTAAGCAATATAAGGATTTAGTTAATTTACATACCTTGCTTTCTTAACTTGCTTCTACAAAGCCCTCAGGTTGGTCCATATAAATTTCTTCATTTAAGTCTCAATTAAAAAATGCAGTTTTTACATCTATTTGATGGATATGCAAATCAAATATTGCAGCAAAAGCAATTAAAAGTCTAATGGATGCCACTCTAGTTACCGGAGAATACATATAAAAGAATTATAGACTTTCAAGTTGCTTGAAACCTTTAGCATCTAATCTAGCTTTGAATTTATCAATTGAACCATCCGGCTTTAAGTTTTTTCTAAGGATCCATTTACACCCAATTGTTTTACAACCCGGTGGTAAATCCACTAATTTTCAAGTTTTATTTGAAATTAGAGATTCTGCCTCATCATTCACAGCCTCTTTCCAAAAAATAGCACCAGGTGATAAAAAAATTTCTTTCAAAGTAAGAGGGTCATTTTCAATATTGAAAATATAAAAATCAGGACCAAAATCTTTTTCTACTCTAGCTCTTTTACTTCTCCTTAGTTCAACATTATTTTCCTCATTTTTCAAAACTAAGTGGAAGAGCTAGGTAAAAATAAAATAATCTTTTCAATATTATGACCCTCACTATTTTTAGAATTAAATAGAAATTTTTTTCTTCATGAAATATAGCATCACCTGATTCTATAATCACATTATCTTCTAGATTTAAAAATCTGTAAGCTGTACTATTATAAGCATAACCAAGAAAAGCACAATTTGTAACTTTTACTCCAAATTTAGGTATTTTAGGATTTGTTAATCTTGCATAGGCTAAACAATCCCAAACTCTAAAATATCTCAATTTTGGCTTATAACCTCTTCACACCTCAAGAAGGTGTTAATTTAATTTTTTTTATGTGGCATCCTATTCAACACATAACAAGCAGTTAAGATAGTTTCACCCAAAGATTTGAAGGTGCACAAGATTCAATAAGCATTTGTCTCACATAGGCATTTGTCAAATCAAATAGTGTTCTATTTTTCCTTTCAGCTACACCATTAGATGTAGGAGGACATGATGGAGTAACTTCATGAATTATTCTGAAAAATGTAAGAAAAGAATTAAATTCATTTGACTCATATTCTCAGCCCCTATCACTTCTAATTCTTTTATTTTTCTTACCGAATTGATTTCCAACTTCATGGAGATAATCCTTAAACTTCTCAAACAAAATAAATGTAAGTATATTTAGAAAAATATTCAATAAAATTGATAAAATAACGATTTTCTCTACGAGTTAAAATTCTTCCAAGTTTACAAATATCATTGTGAATTAATTCTAACAATTCTATTTTTATTTCAACATTTGGATGAGGCCTTTTGTGATCTTGGTTTTACTACAAGATTCACATTTCTCAACTCAAATATATGATCTACACATCACCACTCCAAAAAAAAAAAATCCTACTTAAAATATTTGATTCTTCATTTTAAAACACCATCTTTAATGATGGCAATTTCAAAAGTAGAACTTGACGTTTTAATCTCCTTTGACATTGACTCTAATCTTCAATAACATTAATTCAGAGTATCTTGACTTACTCCGGAATTGAACTTGATTTTATGTCAAAAATTTCTTGGTGTATTAGACGATTTGATCTTTCGCCAAGGTGGATTTGTATCATAACAACATTAATTTGCTGGTCTTTCGACTTCTTCACGAATCAAATGTTAATTTTGAATGATTTTCGCAACGAACGCCTTGATTTTTCCTTGAACATAGTGGATTTTTCTTAATTTTCACTTTAGAGGATTTTAGGACTTCTTGAATGCTCTCTTGCTCCTAATTTTGATTGTTTCTTCAATTATGTGTTTCTTGACTCGCCCTCACTTGATTCTTGTTTTACGCCTTGAGTTTTGTGTCTTGAGTAGTCTCTTGACTTATCTTCACTTATCTCTTGTCTTGTGCCTTTAGTTGTGTGTCTAGTTATTGATGAAACACCCCTATTTATAGTTGTAAGGTGGAAGACTTTATCATATTGACTTGATAACATGGCTCGATATGATTGGTTTCCTTAATCACAAAATGTGATATAAATTTACCAAATCATTGCTATTTGCTTCCTTTGTTGGTAAGTGAAGATTTAGGCTAAACTCTATTTCACCCCCCTGTATTTTTCGAAAATAGCTAAAACCCCCTCCCCTGTGTTTCATAAATAGGCTAAAAACCCCTGTGTTTTAATAAATCCAACACAATCCCCCCCCCCCTTCCATTAGAAACTAACGAAAGATGGGGTACTGGCACCTGAAGTGCATTTGGACTTGATCTTTTGCGTATTTTGACATTCTTTTTATCTTATTCGACTAAGATGCCCCTATATTGTATCTAAAATTGCTATAGTCAAATTGAATTTTTTTATTTTTTTCTTGTATTTTTCTCTTTTCTAAATATATAAATTCTTGTGTCCTAAAATATATTTATATTAAATATCAAAGTATCAAAAAAAAATTACATTACAAAGACTAATATACTAAAATTTAGATATCTACATGAATATAAATATTAAAAAATTATAATAATTATAAGTTATAAATTAATTACAATAATTATAACAATTATTTAAAATTATTCTTAACTTACTAAAATATATATTTAAATTAATTTAAATACAATAATTATTACAATTATTTAAAATTAACTAAATATATAATGAAATTAATTAAGTACAATAAATATTATAATTATATAAATTTATTTTTAATTAATTAAAATATATATTTAATTAATATAATTAAATTAATTCAAAATTTTTTGAAAATTAGGGACGGCGGTGACGTTGTTGTCGACCATCGTTGTCATCGCCCTTCTTTCTTAATCTAGGTCGCCATTGCTAGAGTTGGGAGCGACGGCGTAGGGACGTCGTCCCCATTTGCAAGAATAACATCAACGGCGAGGGTAGAGGATGGTGTGGGGGAGAGGGTAGGGTGAGGGTGGCGGTGGTTGTGGAGGGGATAGACAGGGGGTGGAGTAGGGTTCTTTTTAATTTTTTTATATATAATAATAATTTTAAATTATATATATAATATAAATTAAATAATTTGTTGAATTCAAACTTTTCATATTTTAAAATCTAACAATTGAAATTAATTTATTATAGTTGACAATCATTATTTAATCAAAGAAGATTCAATAGTCACTATAATAAAAATATAATATAATAAAAAAGGGTTAGCGGTCATATGAAAAAGCAGTTAACCCATTTAAGTCAATTTAACGAAAATGGGCAAGTAAGCTATGTTTAATAAAATAGAGGGTGGTTCTTCGCCTATTATAAAAATACAGCGGAATTTTAATAAAACTTTTAAAACACAGAAGAATTTTATGCTATTTAGCCCAAAGATTTAAATTTTCTTGAATACTTCAATTCTATACATGGCAATATTTAATTTATTCATCAATTAATATTTTATTTTATAAAAATATAAAATTAATGAAAAACACATGTCAATATGATGCATGCAATTTTAGCACGAGTCCAACGATCTTGGACCTTGACAATGAATTTAGGCTGATTGAGCAAAATAACTTGAGAAATTGGATCTGCAGAAAAATAAATTAGCACTCTAACGTTCAAGTTAGTTCCAAATTTAGGAATAAATAAGTGAAAAAATAAATCGTATGAGAAATTGAGATAAAAATAAAAATTTTGTATGCAAAATATGGTTAGAGCACGAGTTGAGAGTTGTAGCAAAATAGCAAGACAATTTCTAGATTCTTGAATGTGTCCCTGTTGGGGGTTGCTGCCTGTATTTATAGAGAAAACGCCCCTTTTTGTGGGGACTCTGCACGTTACCTATATCTAAAAAAAATGCAAAAAAACTAAGGATAAGACACGATTTCATCTTATATCTAGCTTGATCAGCACATTTTTTTGTTGGAAGAAGACTCTTTTTATATAAGGACTCATACTCTGCAAGGAGTCTAGAGCCTTGGGGGCACCTCCTTCTTCTAGGCGGGGCTTGGAAAGCAGGTCTGTACTGGGCTTCACTCTTGGGTCGAGTTTGGTAATCTTTCAGCGGGCCGTCCTTATTATGGGCTAGTGGGCCTGATTTGGGTTATAAATCTCTTCTTGGGCCAAATGCTTTTGGGTCATACACATCATTCAGTCCCCCACTATAAGGAGGAAGGATGTCCCCTAACTCCTTAGAGTAGGAGCCCTTGTAGTGCGAAAAGAAGGAACCCGTTCAATACCCTAGTGTCTGTTCCTTTCGACCGCTTTCTGCAATTTTTGAGAAAGCGCATCTTAGTTTTTGTCAAATTGATTTGATAACCGTAGTTATGGTAAGGGCAGGAGTCGTTTGCGTAACTACTGAGGCCGCATTTGGGAATATCCTCCCATGCACGTGATAACCGCTCTCATCCAAGCAATTACTAGAGGAACGTGGGGTTAACTCCTTCAGCCATTATCTTTGGCTAATCCTGATCTTCTTCTATCCTCTTCTCTCGAAAATTCCTTTTTGAAGCACAAGGTTTTTCCGTCTTTGTTTCTTGTAAATATTCTTCTCCCTTCTTCCTAAGGTTCATCTTTTCTCAAACATGTCTTCTTTTGTGAAATTGTGTGTTTCCTTAAAGAAACTTTTCTGGGCGATTATCCCTCTGAGGCCACCTCTAGGAAGACAGACCCTGTCTTGCCCGCTTCGCCAGGGGCCAAAGGAGGAGCATGAGATAGGCCACAACTGTTGCCAGACGTTCGATAGATAAGGATACTGACGAGAAGTCAGGGGAGGACTAGGGCGAGGGTTCTTTGCCTAAAGAGGAGAGGGAGCCAAGGTCCCTTGTGGAGGAAGAAAGGACACTTGGGTCCTCCTTTGGAGAGGACAAGCTCCTCCTAGAAAAGAGGAGAGGAGGTCTCTCCAGGAATAGGAGAGGTTTCCCCAGTCGCTGATAGACTAGGAGTCTTCTACTCTGAAGACCTCCTCCATAGACCTGTTGCTACAAAAATTTTACGTCCCCCCTTCTTTCGTTGTATATACTCTTTGTCTAACGAGTCGTCCCTTCCATCATCCTCTTAATTGTTTATGTTTCTTCGCTGCATAGTTACGCTCAGGTTTACGTTTCTTTGTTCCCCTCTTGTATTCGAAAGTCACCCATCTTTTTCAGATTTCTCTAAACCAATTGGTTTCAAACTCCCTCAAAATTTTGGCTGGGTTTTTTTACAATTTTTCGTTTTAATGGTACCCTTGTAACAATACACGTTTTTTCTAAATGTTGTCATCTTAAGTGGGATGAGAAAGGATTTCTATGTTTTGTTCCTATAAAGGGGGTGTCCTTATTGCCTCCTAATCCTTTCAAGCACTAAAAAAATAGCCATTTTTATGTATTTTCCCCTCATGCTTGGTCTTTCCTATGCCAGTAGTTTCAAGACACCGCACCTCTTGTACATGTAGGGCCAAGAACAACAGCTATGTCTTCTGTGCTGGCTAGATTGCGGTCCCACATTGATGAGAGGCTTTTAGAGCACTTTGGCTTGGCCTTTCAAAGGAACATTTAGGGAATTTTTTGGGTATTTGTTTTTTTGCTTGCTGTTGCATCTTCTTTCTTGTATTTTCTAAAGTATTAACTCTTTTGTTTGTTTGCAAAGAACATCATGTTTAGTAAACTCATGAGGACCCATGTGTTGAGGGGTCGCACTGGAGGGACCCAGACTCCAAGATCCTGGATCAAAAGGTAATATCTTCCAGCGAGCCGTTCTCATCATGGGCTGGTGAGCCTGATTTAGACTGTAATTTTTTTCTTGGGCCATATACACATCAAATATATAATTGACAATAAATTATACATACTTACAGTATTAATTAATTATTTTTATGAATTAATTCTAAAGTAAAACCATTATGAAATAATATCCTAGTAAAATCCAAGTTCGAAAACTTAATTTAAGGACGACTTGTGAATATCATTTATAAATTAATACCACACTTGTAAATACCTCATGCCAAAGCATGTGTTTTTAGAAAAATAAATAAATAAATAATTATAAATAATTCAAAAAATTTACAATGAGTAATATATAGATATATAAATAACTTGAAACTTACAATTGAAATAATTTATAAGAATAAATATATAAAAGTAGAAATAATAATAAATTTAAATTCTTAATTTATCTAAATATTCTGAATCTTTTTGTAGAAATAAAAAAAAACATATAGACATTTGAATTTTAATAAAATGATATTATATATTGTTTACAATTCGCAGAAACCATCCGAGCATGCATATACAGAAGTGTTTTTGAAGAACCCCAATATTTTTGTTTTATTTCGTATATTTCTCGAAATTCAAAACATTTTAGCAGTTTATTAGAATTTAGACAACAAAAAAAAAGAGAAATTCTTACAATATTGAAAACTGAATATAAAAGATAGGTGCATTTATAGTTAACTGTCTATTGTTGTAGCTTCTCTCTTAGAAAGGGTTAACTCTTAACCGCTACTTCCCAATTCGTGCAACCATTTTTGCATAATCAAACAATTTATTGTTATACGATTTAATTTCTTTCCTTGTACGTACACTTCATAAAAATACATGCGGTTGGTTATATATATACGTCATGGGATGTATTGTTATCCTCGTACAAATACTTGCAAATACTTGTCTTGTTGAACTACCACGTTTTCATACAATCCCCAGTTGCAAGAAGTTTATGGGATTTGGGTTGTCTTATTATTGGATTTTACTTACACGTTCAAGGAATTTAATCAAATTAAATACAATTTATTCTTTTCGATATCAAGAGAAAAAAAAATTATATATATATATATATATTTATATATTTACTACGATTGATATTGAACTTTAGGATATGAAACTAATGATATGGCCTGTTTTGGGAGAATGACACAAATTTTGTACGCGATAAGTGTTTTAACTTTTTCAACAAAATAAATCCCGTATATATTATATGTTATAACTTTTTATAGAATATTGCATACTCATATAATTACTTAAATTTAATTCTCTTATAAATTAAAATAAGAATATAGAAAGATTTGTACTTTATATATATATATATATATATATAACTAGCACAACTTTGGTGGGTAAGGTTCTAAATTTAAGTCCGACCCATATTCGATCCATTGTAATCGCTAATCACATCAGTAAATGAAATTATATTATATTGACGTAGCACGACTCATACTTCTTGATATTTTTAAATTTGATCCATACATATAGAGAAAATATATTAAAAATAAAATAAAACCCACAAGGAAACAACCATATCTAAGAAGGATAAGATGAGTTTAGATATGGCTAATACCATAAATTCTTTTAGAATCCAAGAATTGAATTTTTCATTTCAAATATTATTACATATTCTAATTAATTTATTTATGGGTTAAATATATTTTGCATCCCTCCACTATGAATAAAGTGTATTTACACCCCTAAACTATAAAATGTAATAAAATAGTCTAGCATGATATACATTAATTTTTTTGTGATTAAAATACCCTTAATTATTTACACCCCTAAAGTATCTCTATTACTATCATTCTCCTAAATATAATTCAATTATTATAAAATATTTATTTAAAACAAATACCACACAAAATTTATAATTTTTATATTGTGTATAGAATCTGTATCAAGTCCATAAATTTATATTTCTTATAGTTTCTACACAATTGGTAAGAAATTTACATATTTTTTGCCTATGTTGTTATTATATTGAACTTCTTTTACAAAAATAAATTATCAATGTAAATTTAAAATATTACATCGACCATATATAAACTGAAAAATATATACATAATATTCTATATTTTTTTAAGTGATACATATTTATTATGTGGACATGTAATCAAAAAAAAAATTATAAGTTATATAACATATATACTTTTTCTATGATATTATATGTATTATGTATTGACACATATTTACATGTACTTTAACATAATTTATTTCTTTGTAAAATATATTTGCATATATTGAGCTTATAAATATTTTTTGTGATTCATAATTTATAAAAAATTAAAAATTAAAAATATTATTTTTAAAATAAAATATGAGAAAATTTTTGAATCACTAAAAATAGTTTGGGGGAGATATTTTAATAAAATATATTTTAGAAAGTAGAATAAAAAAGTATAGGGGGTAAGTGAGAAGGATATTTTAATCTTATCAATGTCAAATTATTTTGGCAAGGGTGTTTTTGTTACCTTTGATACTTTAATAGTGTAAATGAGACAAAATGCATCATTTAAGAATACAAAATGTATTTAATCCTGTATTTATATATACACATCATGCATACAAATCATTTCAAGAAAAATGAAATAGATGATATAACAGGTGGCATGCAGTATGCACATGTTACACAATATAAAAATTATAGACGTCGGAATATTAGATAGTTCGTATCATATTCTACAAGTCTGTATAAAAGAATTTGACACGATGGTAGATGTGCCTAAATATAAATACGAGTATATTGGCCCGTTTTAGCTGGGGCTAGATTTAGGATAGTCTAAAATGATATATTTTTTGTTTTCTCGAAGAAACATCCCAATAATTTGAATTTCAAATTTTTTCTTTTAGAGATCTTGAATTCAAATTTTGGGTACATTCTTATTACAAAATTTGAATCAATCATAATTACATAACTTTGTACAAAATAAACAAATTCTAATCCAAGAACAAAGAAAATATATAAAACCAAACAAGGAAACAAAATCAGATTTCAAATTCATTATTACCATCATACACTTAAACTAGATTTGAGACGACAAGAAATGGGCAAAACCTAACTCCCTTTTCATGCATCCATCTACTTTTATTCTCCTTACAACCTTTTATATATGTAACTGCAAGAATCTCCAAAATGATACATCTAATCAGTATGCAGAAATCTGTTTTGCACTTTGAACCGTCAGCAAAAGCAATAACCCATCCTCATCAATGTGTACATACCCATAACCCCCAATATCCTTACTTCTCATTCTTGATCACTATCATCAATCTTCCCCCATATATATATATCCAACTACACACACAAATTCAGACAACATCAGAGAAACAATAACATAGGTACTGATATATAACATAATTAGTTGGTCCAATATGTGGGGAAAAATTTTGGGTATGAGTTTGGTTCTTGCAGCCCTTTTGGTGGCTTGTACCGAGGGGAGGGCGGTCCGAGGTGGTTTTGTGGGTACGAGGGGCAGCCAGTTTGTCGTCAACGGGAGGCCTTTCTACTTCAATGGCTTCAATTCTTACTGGCTAATGTACATGGCATCGGACCCATCGACTAGGGTTAAGGTGTCTGATACGTTTGCGCAAGCTGCCAAGTATGGAATGAATGTTGCGAGGACGTGGGCTTTTAGCGACGGTGGCTATAGGGCTCTCCAGACGGCTCCTGGCTCATATAATGAGGATATGTTCAAGGTACGAAGTGGCCATAGGCTGCATTAGGTCGTAGGTCAACAAACTTATCGTACATACATGATGTGATTGTTTTCGATCTTAACGTTTTAAAGTATTGTAAGAATATAACGGAATTTAAGCAGTTGTTGTATGTAATAAATTAATGATTTATGGTTGTTATGTTTTTCAGGGTTTGGATTTTGTGGTGTCCGAAGCAAAAAAATATGGGATTTATCTAATTTTGAGTTTGGTGAACAACTGGGAAGGTTTTGGAGGGAAAAAACAATATGTGCAATGGGCGAGAGAGAGGGGACAATACTTGGACAACGAGGATGAGTTCTTCACAAATACTATTGTGAAAAACTACTACAAAAATCACATCAAGGTATGAAAATTTATGTTGTCATGGGGAAATCTCATGCCACCCATCGGCTGGTCATCAGAACATTATCCAGTATTTGTAATTGAACTTTGTTAAAAATTGTAAACGTGCTAGAGATCACAATTGACGAAAGGAAGAAAATAGCTTTAATTAAAAGGTAGGTAATTGATACATCCAAATATCTATGCATATTATCCAATAATTATAAATGTATGTTTAATAAAAGACTTAGATCTTTGAAAATATCAAAGGAATATGTTCTTTAATTTTAATTTTTTTAATTAATTTGACAATAAATTAAAATTGATGACGTGGAGTGGTGCAGGCTGTGCTGAATAGAGTCAATACAATAACTGGGGTAGCTTACAAAGACGATCCCACCATATTTGCATGGGAGCTCATGAACGAACCTCGTTGCCAATCTGACCTCTCTCTCTCTCTCTCTCTCTCTCTCTCTCTCTCTCTCTCAATATATATATATATATATGCACACAAAGAATTGATGCTGCTTTATCTCACATATGAGGAGTTTCAATTGCTTATAAATCCCGATGTCTCTTTCCATAGCGGACTATTTTTTTAGAACAGAATCGTGAGATTCATTCAAAACTATAATAATTAAATTATCAACATATTGTTGGTGATCAATCTTAGGATTGGGTGGCGGAAATGTCAGCATACCTGAAATCGATGGACAAGAACCATCTCCTAGAAATCGGGATGGAAGGGTTCTATGGGGAGTCAATGCCCGAAAAGAAACAAAATAATCCTGGTTATGAAGTTGGGACTGATTTCATTGCCAATAATCGTATTCCTCAAATCGACTTCACCACAATTCATCTCTACCCTGATCAATGGTACATACATACATACTCTAATCTACATCGCATGCATATGTATGATTTTATTTATTTTTTATGTATACGTATAATTACCTTTTCTTGCATATGTCAAATACGTAGAAACTAAAGAAAGTCCAAATTGTTAGTTTCATTCAACATCTTTATAGTAATGGATTGTGTGTCCGTAATTTGCATGTGTTTTCAGTAACGTAGGAAAATCGAATATATACACTTTTATAATTGAAAAGTGTTCTCTAACAAATTCAGTATGAATTAACCAACATATATATGTTCCGTCGTTTCAACATTGCCATGCTTTTCTTATTTATCTAATTATCATATTTCATTTTATAATTATTTTGCGCTTTATCATGATTAAAATAAATCCATAAAATGGTATAAATCCTAATAGTAAATTTACAAAAAGAAATAATTAGCTCAGTATTTTATTTTATACTTACCATGATTACTAGTGTACGTATACAAGGGAAAATTACGTTTATTTGTCCTATATGTCAACGTTCTTTTAATTAATTCTATTTATTATGATTTTTTCATATTGCATCCTATAAATTGAAAATTTTCTTAATTTAGTGTATTTTCTGACAGGAATTTTTCAGTTTATGGAATGCGATGTGACAATAAATTAACAAATGTGACTAAATTAAAAAAGACCCTAACATATGGGACTAAAAATACAATTTTTCTCTATATATAATTAATACGTACCTAAAAAATTAATAAGTATAAATATACGGTTGTGTATGTACAGATCCAAATTTTTAATTACGTGATATTTATATATATCAATTTGTTTAACATATCCAATTATTTAAATCCATAATGTAATATGCATGTCTACACTATTGTATACGTATATTAAATACATCTAAAAATATTAACACAACATTTAAAATTTTTTATTATTTTTTAAAGATATTTATATAAAATCAATAAATATTAATGGGTTGTGCATGTTTTAGGGTCCCTGGTTCAGACGACGAGGCTCAAGGTGCATTTGTCGAGAAATGGATTCAAACACACATAAACGATTCCAACTCGATCCTCAAAAAGCCACTGGTGGTGAGTGAGTTCGGAAAGTCTTCAAGGTCGTCGGGCTACACAGTCAAGGCCCGGGATAGGTACTTCGGGCTGATATTCAACAGGGTGTATGGGTGCGCAAGGAGGCGGGGCCCGTGCGGAGGTGCACTCTTCTGGCAAGTGATGGCCGAGGGGATGGAGAATTGGAGCGATGGTTATGAAGTCGTGTTGGAGCAAAGTCCGACTACTGTTGGTGTCATCAATCAGCAATCTCGTCGCATTTCTTCTCTCAACCAATAATTAATTAAATTCCATTGGAAAAATCAAATGCTATTGGCATTATTATTTAGTTGGCTAATAATTTATGTAATGGGCTTTTAGAAATAATAAATTAATTCAGTGTAATGGCAATGTTGCAGTAATAATGAATTAATTCAGTGTAATGCTATTATTTTTATATTTTAAATTGGGTTCAAGGATTCAAATAAGTGCAAATGTGGTTTAGGGGTAGCAATTTTGCTCATGTTCAATTTTAAGAGTTAATTGCAATAATAGTTTCAAGCTATAGGGTCATTTACACGTTTCCTCCCATATTTTTGAAAATAGTTAATTTTAATCTCATACTTTTGTATTTTTGTACAATATTATTCCATCTTTAATTATTTGACCGAAATGGCACGTGATGTTAGTGTTGTGGCTATCTGCCCGTAATTTGATGTTATATACCCATTTGCAGCTAATACCCTTCTTACTTGTCGGAATTGCAGTCAACTTCCAAGTGTTTCTTCTCTAAGGCAAGAATCTTAGTCTTCATGGCTTCTCTCCATTCTAAGTGCTCAACAACCTCTTCAAAAAACTTGGGCTCCTGCAAAACTGACAAAGAAACCACAAAAAACATATATGCAGTGTTGTTGGAGAGGAATAAGGAAGGATTATGAAGATAACTCATGAAATCAGTGAACTAAGCAAGTTTGCGAGTGGTCCTGTTTGACCCCCTAAGAGGTAGAGAACAAGCAAGATTGAAACAAGAGGCAGGATCAGCATTTTAAGAGAGACCAAAAAGAGGCTGAGGGGAGTGATCTGAGTGTGCAGGAACTATAGGGAGAGGACAACTGGGAGGAGGAGAATAATTAACTGCATAAGGAAAAATGTCCTCATGAAATATGACATCTCTGGATGTAAAAGTGGTATGAGTATCCAAATCATACTTCTAGACCCTTTTATTCATGGCATACCCAAGAAATGAACAACGTGTGTGCTCTTTTATGGAATTTGGACTTATGGGAATCAAGGTCAAAGGCAAAGCAAAGGCATCCTAAAGTCCTCAAATGATCATATGAAGGTGGGATGCCAAACAATACTTGGAAAAGGACAAGCCAGTTTAGTGTTTGTGTTGGGATTCTATTGATTAGGAAAGTTGCAATAAGAATAGAATTGCCGCAAAACTTAATGGGAAGGGATTCTTGAAACATGAGAGCCCTAGCAACATTTAGAAGGTGTCTATGTTTTCTCTCCATTCTTCCACTTTCCTGTGGAGTATAATTGTAGGAAGTTTGGTGTGTGATAACACAAATATTGACAATCTTTGTTTAATGTCAAACCTTAGAACTTTGATCCTTACACCAAACTGAGTATGTACCATATTACAGAAGATAGAATGAAATGGACTTGAGACTTATGTTTTATAAGATAAGTTGTGATCATCAAGATTAGTCAAAATGTAGTTACAACCTGAAATCGTTTGCATTTTATATAGACCCCAAATATCCAAGCGTACAAGGTCAAAAAGAGGCGACGAATGAAAATCACTCAAAGGAAAAGGACTTCTAGATTGTTTAGCCAAAGGAAATATGTAACAAACCAAGTCTAGGGAATTATCAAAAAGCTTATAATCATAAATATGTTTTATTCAAAGGTATGACCTTACCTCTTATGCCATATAGAATTATTACAGTAAACTGATGTAGAACATGAAACATCAGCGATAGGTACAATGGAATCAGTAGGAGTTCTATTAGGGGTGTGCATTTTGGCGAATCGAATCAAACCGAACTGAATTTTTGGTTAACCGAAAAATCAATTTGGCGGTTTTAGAAATCGAAACCAAATCGAAAAGGTTCGGTTCGGTACCATTTTTTTTTAACACTCAAGAACTAATCAAAAGTACCTCTAATCTTGAAGCTACAAGCCTACAAACTGATTATATTCCCAATTTCACTTGGTTTTGCAAGGTCAAGCACACAATCAAACAAACAAAAAAAAAAAAATTATTAGGCATTTCATCAAACACCTTTAAAGCAAAACTTGTAAGTCAAGTTTTTTTGAATTTCTTTTTCTTTGTAAGAGAGCAAAATTACCTGATGGAGAAGACTGGTGGAGAGAGTGGCTCCTGCCGTCGGCTGGAGAGTGGAGAGAGTGGGGAGACTGCACCGGAGAAGGAGAACAGAGTATGTTGTCTTGTTTTGCCATTTTCTCTTTTCTCTTTTTTGTGTTTTCACGATTCTTTCTTTTCTATTCTCTATCTTTATTTTATATTTTAATAATATAATATTAATATATAAATATAATATAATATATAATAATATATTTTAATATAATATAAAAAAAATAATTTGTTGGTTATGTTCGGTCACCGAACGGTGACAAAAAAAACCGAACCGAAAAACTGATATAGTGTTTGGTTTTGATTCGGATGGGCCAAAATATGCACTATGTTTGGCCTGCTTTATTTTGGCAGTTTTGAGTGTATTTTGCAATGTTTTAAAAAAGTACTTTTATTATTTTTTGGTCTAGAAAATACAACAATAATTGTAGGCACTCATTGGCAAGTCGTCTTCTTCACCTCGCTTTTCACCTGCGTTCTCTCTCAATTTTTTCTTCTTCTTCTGGCACAATTCCAATGACCCACCGATCGGGACCTATACCATTCGACTCCTCTCAACATGGAGAACATTTGGATCCAATTGGATTCCATTTTTATCAACATTGCTAGAAGCCCCTAAAATCTCCTCCGCCGCGATTTCAGCTTTGATTCAGCACCGTTTGAATGCCGACTGCCGTTGAACTACCACCAATAGTTTGCTCATCCTCAGAAGAGTCCAATAGACCCTCATCCATCCATTTTCATCAACCATATGGGTAGATTTCTTAACATTCCATTCTTCTTTTTTGTTCCCGTCGGCAAGTTTCAAGTCAACCCGGCAGATTTGACTAAGAAGTGGTTTGT
Source organism: Sesamum indicum (assembly GCF_000512975.1). Taxonomy (NCBI): domain Eukaryota; kingdom Viridiplantae; phylum Streptophyta; class Magnoliopsida; order Lamiales; family Pedaliaceae; genus Sesamum; species Sesamum indicum. The sequence continues at coordinate 4,117,662 of NC_026152.1, forward strand.
TTCGCTTGTTTCTCGTAGAATGGCGATTGATGCTCCTCCACCCAACGACTAATGTGTTCAATTATGATTTGCCAACGATCTCAAAAGGTGGTTGGATTAAACTTGTATTTTGCTGAATTTTCCTCACTTTTTATGTAATATTTTAGAATTGAAGTTTGTGGTATTGAATAACTTTTTCAGTAAATTTACGTATGATTTGTACTCTTCTGAGACGTTTTTCGGATATGAATTTACTTTTTCTGCTCTATTGAGTCTCACTTGGATGTTGATATTTTGAAAAAAATCACTATTTCACCCGTGAAGTGTACTATGCTCCTCTCTCTATATAATATGTTACAACTCTGTCTCAAATTTGCACTTTCATTCTTTGCTTATTGGTAAACATTGTAAGAATAGTCTGTTGAGCTTATCCTGCCAGAAGTAAAGTAGTGCATTGCAGTTGTTTACACACTAGTTGATTAGAGGCTTTCATTATTGGTCGAGTTGTCTCATCCATCTAACATTTGACGTTACTATTTTTTTATTATTAAGATATGTATCTTACTTTCGCTCACAAATCGTGATCTTGAATGTCGTATTCTTCAAATTTTTAGATGAAAAATGTTTAATTGATTTTGCTTCCTGTTGACGTTTGTTGGACATGATAAATTACTTCGACTTATTAATTCGATATGAATTTTACGTACGTGTATGCTGGGTGGGAAGGAAGTGCGGCTGACGCCCGTATCTTAAACCATACTATATCACAGGACCCAACTTTTCATTTTCCTCCTAATGGTGAGTAAACACTTTAACATAATTCCATTATACACAATTCAAGGGTGAATAGTAGTCTTATAATATCAATTTTGATATTGATATATGAAGTACTGCAGGTAAGTATTATTTAATCGATGCTGGGTTTACAAATTACCAATATTTTCTTGCGCCTTGCCGAGGTACTTGATACCACCTAGCCGAGTAAAAAGGCTATGATCGCTGATATCGTACCCCACAGGACCTGTTTAACCATGCTCATTCTCATTTCCGCAATGTAATTGAGTGTTGCTTTGAAGTACTGAAAAAACAATTTTCAATATTGTAATGGGGGATGTCGAGCTACCTTCTTCAGCACCAAGTGGATTTAGTTATCGCTTGTACACTTAATAACTTCATTTGTAGGTTCAGTCATGATGACATCATTTTCAACGAACAAGAAGATGAAATTCCACCCGATATGGATGTGCTTTACCATAGAGGACATCCTATCGTGACTGAATTACAAGCACAACGCATATTACGCGACAACATAGCAATGTAGATGTGGGCATCTTATAATACAACCTGTACATTGGTAAACGTAAAGTACACACATTCGGATGTAATGTTAATGTACAACTTTTTACTAGCTTGTAACAAGTAAGGATTATGAGTCAAAATTGATTAGGGGAGTTACCAAAAACCATAGTATATTACCTTTAAATGTGTTCAACATATAATTTAGATGTTTGTATGATTTAAATTATAATATCAGATTTGTGTATACGTGTTTTACATTATATATTCTTAAATTAGTTATTGCAAACCTAAACATAAACCAAACCAACAACGTTCCTTACATGTTATTCTTGTTAACATTCTTTTACACAATAGTATTCGTATTTATTTTGCAGGCATGGCATATCGCAGATACTTGGAGCAAGCTCGCTTTCCACAAGAGGAGCATTGGACATCAAGCATTGAGCAGCGGTTAATGTGGATGATCGTTGATGAAAAAACTAGGGTCCCTACAAGAAATGATCATCGTGTGGAGGCACAGATGGCTCAATGGGTTTGTGGATTACGACAGCACTTTGGGTATCACAAGACACGGGATTAGGTCCGTCTGAAATTCTATGAATTAAAGGAGCGATTTCGTCAGTTCCACCAAATCACTCGGATACTAGGAATTTATTATGATATTGAAACATTTTGCATGGATTTTCCTAACAAGTTACGACCACATACAACACGGGTATGTCATGTTATCGCTTTAATTCAATCATTACAACCTCACAATTGTCATTTTTTCAATTAATATTTATTTTTCAATGATTGGTTGTCAATATGGACCTGTTGTAGATCTACCCGTTGGCCAGACGGTACTACCAGAACCCGGAGCCTCATTACCCCAGCATGCTCGAGATATGGGGCCCAATTAGACTGTTTCTTGGTCCATTAGTGTTACACAGTGACGGGGGGCATAGCCAGAGTAGACCGCATAGTTCTGTGAGAGGCGGGGAAGAAGCCCCATTATCATATCGGGGTCCACTGCACCAACGATCAAAACGCATACCCATATTGCCAGTTGGGATGTAGTTGGACAGGTCGCTCGTAGGGATGGTATTCCACGATTAGCACGCGGTATTTCATTAGCACCACGTCGAAGTCTAGATATGGGTTTGTGAGTTGATAAGATTGGATCATGGACAGATTACATTCGTCACTTTGGCTTGCAGTCCGACCTGGAGGTCATTCGCATAGTGAGGGAGACAGTACAGCAAGGTCACGGCGACCATATGAAATTCCACCACGGTGACGTGAAGGTCCTTGGGTATTAGTGGTGGTGTTGTAGAATATGCGAGCCAATCACTTGTTTTCATATATTAATTACAAAGTTAATAGGAACATGATTTTGTGCGTCTTTTATCATTCAATGACTGATGTGTCCTGCTTGTCATACTCTCATTGGACACAACTCCATATCAGTCCAAAATATATTTTTCAAGCCGTCGCAATATGTAGTTATAAATTATAATTAGTTAGTACTGCATTCTGTGGATTTTCAAAATTATTAAAAATGAAGGATGCATTGGAGGGTTGATTTACATGTTGAACATATAATATTTTCACCGATGAGGTTTGTGACGCCCCAAAGATTATAATATCTTATTGGGAGATTAATTGGTAAATTTCTATGAAACTTAGTTAATTGGTAAATAAATTACGGGCCATAATTAGAATATAATAAAATTTGAACGGATTAAATTGGAGTTCGTTATAATATTTGAAAGCAAATTATATTAATTAAGAAAATTAGGAAGAACGTAAAAGTAATTATTTAAAAAGATTTATTAAAAATAAAAAAAGAAAATGAGTGGTGGGCCATGGCATGTGCTGCCACCGCCTCACCAACCATTAAATATATATATGTATGTTAATTGCACACACACATGCATAATTACACACACAACACATATTCTAAATTTCAATTTCCTCTCTCAGCCGAACAAGAAAACAGAGGTATGAAATTATAATTATAATTTTATCTAATTTATATAATTATATTATTTAATTGGTTCGTTTATTAAATGTTGATTATATTGAGCGATGTACTATTTAATCGGAGTATTTTATAATTTTGGCTATTTAAATTAGTGTCGAGTTAAATATCACAATTGCTATAAAAATGATATAGTTGGGTAATTAAAATATTAGATTTGTTAGATTTAATCATTACTATAGGTAATTTACACAATTCCATCGGAATGATTAACGAAATATGTAATTCTATGTATTGTTGCTTAATTAGATAATACTAATTATTTACTTACCTCAACCTTACAACGTTTCTTTCTACTCAATCGCTAATTGTCAGTCCTTTCACCTCACCTCCGTATCCTATAATGAGTTATACCACATACAATTAATATATCGAGAATATCGTAATTTCTTTTAAATATAATACTAAATCTTATTCGTACGATTTCCAATAATTCTTTAATATTCCACTTCTATCGAAGTACAAATCTTTGTTTTTCCTCTTTAATAACATAATATTTCTTAAATATAATTTTCAAATCATTTCTATGAATTTTCTACCAATTTATCGAAGGATGGCAGCTTTGAATCGAGTTTTATCTAAGTCAGCTGAGCGAGGTTTGCCATTCTTTAATGTGTTAAATCAAAATTAAGATTTTCAGTGGAATGATCGATTTCAGCAAGCTTTTGACGAGCTCAAAGGTTATCTCCATTCCCTTCCACCTTAGTTTCTCCCAAACAGGGGGAAACTTTATATTTATATTTGTCAGTATGTGAGGAGGCAATTAGTGTTGTGCTTGTGCAACAAGATGGAAATACACAAACAAAGGCCAGTGTACTATGTAAGTAAAGCGCTACACGGAGCCGGACAAAAATAGACTAGTGCAGTGAAACTGGTCTTGGCTCGAGTCCATGTAGCTCGGAAGTTGAGGCCTTACTTTTTGTGTTCTTACTGATCAACCACTTAGACAAATTTTGTCTAAGCCTGAGGCTTTAGGTCAGATGACCAAGTGGGCAATAGAACTAGGAGAACACGATATATCATTCCAGCCTAGAACTGCAATCAAAGCTAAAGCTCTGGCAGACTTCATTGCAGAAGAAGTTAGTTTACAAAGCGAAGCACAGCATGATGAAAATGCAATGCAGGTAGATGGAACTGATATTACTCAGTCTGTCGAAAATCAAGAGAATTCTAGGTTGGTTCTCTATGTAGATGGAGCTTCAAATAAAGAGGGCAGTAGGGCAGATCTAGTTCTCACTAGTCCAGAAATTCAAAAGGTGAGTATGAGGCAAAAGAGGAGATGATGAAAGCATATTTATCTGATGTTCGGACTTTAGTTTGAACTCTTCAGTCTTTTCAAATTGAAAGGATACCACGATCTCAGAATAAACAGGCAGATATTTTATCAAAATTAGCCTCATCTTTCTTTTCTCATTTGGGATGATTTGACTCTTCTTTACATCCAATGCAGTCTACCTACGTAGCGGTACACTGATTACAATACAAAATCTCTACTTTGACCTCGAATAGGTCTTCGGCTTGAATACGGGCCATTCGTATGACCTCTGCCGAAGGCAAGGAGTGTTTGGCCAAAAGACGGCGTTGGATCGACTCAACAGAATCCCCCCTATTACCTCATCCGGTTCATACGGATAGGCGATACGATTAGTGTTTTGTTGTAAAACAACTGTCGGCGGCTGATTTCATAATTGTTATCTATTTGTTCTTGAAAAAACTCCTCACCAGGGAGAAGGGTTTTGAAAATTATAATTAAGTCGCTTAAGCTCGTCGTCTACAATCGATGTAGGATGAGCAACGATAAATTGGTAGAAAATTCATAGAAATGATTTGAAAATTATATTTAAGAAATATTATGTTATTAAAGAGGAAAAACGAAGATTTGTAGTTCGATAGAAGTGGAATATTAAAGAATTATTGAAAATCGTACGAATAAGATTTAGTATTATATTTAAAAGAAATTACGATATTTAGGGGACCACTGGGGGGGTCCGATTCGATGGACCAGCTTCCTCCACCCCGGGAGGTCAGATCGAAGCCATAAGGAGTTACTTTTTTTATAGTACCCCTTTACACTCACAGGCTAGATAGAGGCAGGAAGCCTGCCCTTTCATACTTCGATACAACTCTAAGTAATATAGCAACGATAAATTGGTAGAAAATTCATAGAAATGATTTGAAAATTATATTTAAGAAATATTATGTTATTAAAGAGGAAAAACGAAGATTTGTAGTTCGATAGAAGTGGAATATTAAAGAATTATTGAAAATCGTACGAATAAGATTTAGTATTATATTTAAAAGAAATTACGATATTCTCGATATATTAATTGTATGTGGTATAACTCATTATAGGATACGGAGGTGAGGTGAAAGGACTAACAATTAGCGATTGAGTAGAAAGAAGCATTGTAAGGTTGAGGTAAGTAAATAATTAGTATTATCTATATATCTTCCCTTTATTTGTGATATTACTGTCATATAAATATGGGATTCATGCTGACGTTGGTTTATCTAAAAATATATGAGCGGTGAATGATTTAATTTGATTGACGATATTGTGTACGTGGAATGCGAAGACACGTTGAAATATCATGTTTGTTGTATGTTGTGTTGTGGGTGTCTGAAAATGAGAATATGTTGATATATTGTTTTACATTACTAGTTGCTTACAAGAATGGTGATGTGGAAATGAGGGAGTGGTGGAAATTGAATATAATTGTGGTGTGAATACCCCTTGATGTGTTGAAAGCCTATAGGCGAAAATATGATATGAAAAGAGCTATGTGTGAAAAGAAAGTGCTATGTGCGAAAAGAAAGTGCTATATGCGAAAAGAAAATGCTATGTGCGAAATGAAAATGCTATGTGCGAAATGAGATTGATGAGCCAACTATCAAGGGGATTCACTTGAACTTATATAACAGTGAGATTGAGTGATAGGAAAAACACAATATCACCTTCTGGTAAGCAAACTAGGAAAAGGGAAGTTTAATGTGATTATCTTATTGCGAGATAGCTATGTGGTGTAATAAAGATGATTATGTGGAAGCAAATTGACTATATATTCTATGCATCTTGCCTATTTATCTTGTTTGAGGTTATATGTGGTATACATATATAGATAGGGCTGGTTATTTGCTTACTGAGTGGCAGGCTCATCCCCTGCTGACATTTTCTTTCAGGAATAGACTTTGAGGTGTCTGACTGTTGAAGAATAGGTCACACGCTATACTCAGGCAGGTCGGACAGTATGCAGTTTTCTCCTCTTTGTCAGTTAGAGTACAAACTATATTTTGTTTGTACAGAGAGAATATAAGTGTACGGATTACTTGTGACAAATCACCTTGTGGTGTGTGATATGTATATATATATAATGTTGTGGGTTGATAATACGTACTATGACGTGTTGGGATTACGTATGCAAATTGATTAGATGATTATGTGCAAATATATATGTATAAACACAGGGATTACTATAAGTATGATGTTTAGCGTAGATATAGCCCTTGTAGCGAAGAGGGTGCTACAAGGTTTGTATTTAATTCTTAAATACAAATATATTTTATTTTAACCACTTAATATTTTGTATGTAATATTTTTCTACATCATTGGAATGATTAGAAAATTTAAAAAATACAAAATAATATATCAATTCTATGCGGTTAATTCAAATATTACATTATTTAAATAATGTATTTAAATTTATCAGCTCGAATAGAACATCTAACAAAAATATTGTTAATCCATTACTAGAGTGCAATTAATTATTTATAAAAGTATATTTATATAAATTATATTTTTCCTTTTACATACATGTATCCTCTTTCATACATGTATAATTAGAAGTTACTATTTATTTTTATTCCACTTACAACTAAATAAATTACATACATATTCATACATATATAGAAATATATATAAAAAATACATAATTTGACAATGACCAGTACTTTTCGTCTCCCACTAACCAACATCAAGTAGACCATACTTATTTTATTTTATCTCCAAAAACAAATCCAAACATACACATTATCTCTAATTTATACTTATTTATCTTTGTTTTTCTCTCTCTATCTCTACAAAACACACCAAAATAAGTTAAAAATAAAACCAAACATAGTGTGAATTTTTTGGTTCAATTTTCAATTCGTACCGAAAATTCGGTTCGGTTAGATTCCGATCGACTGGTTTAACCGAACTTTGCACACCACTAAGTTCTATAATCATATGGCCTAAGAATATAAAGTTTTTTTAACATGGACCCCAAAACCAATGTATCCTTAGTAGCCATGTCCTACAAAATGTAATGTTCTTGAGAGAGAAAATATGTATGAACTATCTTTGCACAGCTGACTAACAGGCAATAAGTTTACTGAAAAATTAGGAATGTATAAAACTGAGTTTAGTGTGATATTGTTGGATAATTGTGCAGTGCCAACGTACATAACCATTTTCTTTTAACCATCAAGTAGGTGATGAAACTGAGGATGTGAGGATTTAAAGTATGACTGGTAAAGAGAAATATTCGCAAAAATGTGATTTTTGGCTCCAGTGTCGATAACCCAATAACTCAAATCAATCGCAGTAAGGTTGGAGATATCACTTGCAAACTCATCATCACGACGTATAAAGCTTGCAAAATTTGTAATAGGATCTGAAGGTATGTTTCTATGTCTTACAAGTTTTAGCAGTTCTGAAGCTAAATCTGCAACATCACTTTGGTTGCCAACAAGTGTACCTTGAACAACCACTGTATCTCCAGCAATCTCATCCACTTTAGATACAAAACTCTTACTACTTAATCCTTTCTTCTTTTTATCATTCAACATCTTGTACCAATCTGGTACACCATGGAGTTGGAAGCAAGACTCTCGCGAAAGACCTGTTTTGTGACTATCGGCACATATCAAAGTTTTCTTAACCACATAAGGTTTCTTCTTCTGTATGTATCTACCAATAGCCTCTGTCCTATTTTCTTTCAAGGCAAGCTGATAAGCAGCATGATTAGTAGAGTCGGTAAGGTGAATATGAACAAACCTCTATTTCTCCAGAGCAAAGATCATCGAATATGCCTTCTCAATATCTTGCAACTTATCCATCATCAACACTTAACTTCGCTCACTATCAAAGCTCTCATGAAACCCCATGAGAAATTGCATCAATTGAGTTGATGCATTTAGATCTATAATGGCCTTGTTAATTCCACACGTGCAGCCGCCACAGATACAGTTTGGCGTAGGCGCCAAACATGTAATTTCATTCTGTAATTTCTTTACCTTTGTCGGATAGGCTGTAAGAAGACAAGTCTCCTTGTTATATAGAATGAAAGGACAAGTGGATCGGTCTAGGAATGTGCTAGCAGAAGCAAGGGACGAAAATAATAAAATAGAGTAAAAAAAATAAACATAAATCGTTTGAACCAAGGGATGTACCCTTGTTGTTCCTGAGCGTTCGATGTAGTATTAACACGAGAATACAATAATTCATACGAGGCTATAGTTATAAAAGCAAGATGAGAGGTATAAATTTAAAAACGAGAATACCTCTTGAAAGATTCAATTTTCCAACCGGCCAATAGCATTGAATTGTTCACCCAAGATCCAACGCAGGAATCATCTAAAGATAATCCACACCACATCGGGACGATCGAGGTCTTGATCCCTTTACTAGAAGAGATTAAAGCCAAATCTCACCAAATGAGAGAGGGGGGGTGGGGCGGCCAAAAAGTGAGGGAAAGGGAAAGATTTCTTTGTATGTTATGCATTGTGTTATTATTTCCCAAACAATTATACACAATGCATATATATATATACCTTGTGTAGATGAGTAGGAATGTATCTAGATACATTCCATTCACATATAAGGTAACATTTCCATCTATATGGTATGATCCAATCATGCCCTATAGAGAGGTTCTAATTATGACCAAGTATGTACTTTTTCGAAAATATAATTTTTTGGTCAACTCTCCTTCCATCAATTTGTTAGTGGGCTGAATTTATATAAAATAAATTCAAGGCCTAAAGAATTTTATTAAATCTAATTTAATAAAATCTCAACTAATTAAGCCCAAAAGGTATTTAACCCATTTAAATACACAAACCCAAAATATCTCTTGTTAATTAATAAATTCAATTCATTACTTAGACAAATCTAATTAAATTAATCCAATTAATTTAACCTTACACTATCTATCTAATGGACCGCATTGTGTGAGTAATCCAATTACTTACACCTTATGAAATTAATTCCAAATTAATTTCTTGATCTTTCTCGGTGATTTGTGTGTGACTCTTTAGGTTCATCTTTCAGCAAAGTTTGGATTAGTGTCCAACACTTTCGATTCATTATATCCAATTTAACTGATCAACCCTTGATCAAGAAAGCTCGCTACCATGGGTAGCCGTCTAGCAATGGTCCGTGGCACTAGAGACTAGGTGAATGTTTGTGTGAACATTTAGGCTCCTGAGTCCATACGGGTATGATCCTTCCGTCTACCTTCTCCCAGCCTTAATATAGGGCATGAAATTTGGTGTCAATTTCCATCCTAGACTAGACGTCTATGCTTTAATACTTGAGACCGTGTCACGCTTAATTGTTCAGCATGGGAACCCATTTTTTCTATTCGGTTAACTATTTGGCCACAGGTTCACAAAGCATGAACGCGTCTCCAAGTACATAGGAGATACCTCTATCATATACTAACCGAGGACGGATCCTTTTCTTGAAACTCACTGTCCTTGCTACATACTTCGACTGCACTGACAAGGTTTATGATGATCATGTCTACGACATAATCACCTCTCACACAAATCTAAGATACAGTCATCGTATATACTTGACTGCCATGATTCCTCAAATCTGAGAATTATACCTGTACTATCAGATTTGGATACTCAAGTCATACCCACCAAACCTCCAAGGCTTGCATATGATGATCCTCACTAGTCAGTTCAGTCAGTTAACCACTTTTTCAACTAACCCACTGAAATTGCATAAACGTCCAACGTCTTTCGCCGATGAAACACGACATGCATCCAATGAATGCAATACTCAATGCAAGTCACAATAAGATTCTAGATGCCCAATCTTGATGTCCTTGACTTGGAACATTTTTAGACCAACTCTCAAAAGTTGGTTTTATAGCCGCCATCCAATGTGTAGCCCAGTTACATGGGTTATCTAATAGATCTGTGGGCATCTATTATGACATTAAAGAAGTGTTTAACGTAATTGGTAAGCACAATAGACACATGTACTAAAGACGAATACTCATCATATTATCGTGACAATATTACTTAAATAAATATTGCTAGAATGGTTCCCAAAAACCGTCATCCAATTGACTTTTTGGTCACCTATTCCAACAATCTCCCACTTGACCTCAAAACCAATTATCCATGGTTTCAGAATATCTTGATCATGAGCAATTTGGGATACCGGCTAGGTCTTATGGGTCTAATTTTGCACAAAAATATAAAAGTATGGAATTAAAATTGGCTATTTTCAAAAGAATACGATTGAACTTATAAAGGACCGTATAGTTTGGGACTATTATTGCAATTAACTCCAATTTTGGTAATTTGGTCCTAAAAATTAAAAAAAAAAAAACAAAAGCAATTTAAGGAAAATTCTGACTGAAAAAGTACATGTATTGAGCAAGTGGCATGCTAAATTGGGTTTTTTTTTTTTGCACAAAGTTGTCTTCAAATTGCTATTTATTTATTTTTTAATTACAAGATCAAATTGCCAAAATTATTTTCAACAAAATCAAAATTGTCACCCCATATATTTACAAGAGTATAATTATAATTTTTTTGAAGATGATATAATTAGTGATAAAGCAAAAATCACAGTAATTATGATCCTGATAAAATTTAATTATTAATAATTAAAATTATGCTTAAAGTTGTCAACATAGATAATCAGTGAGACATCTAGTTATAATGTCAACACAAGTATATTAAATTTTGAATCTTATTTACCATGTTAGCTATACTAAGTACCATTTTTCTCTATCTCTTATTATCTCATGTATCCTTCCTCTCTTGTATATCCATTATTTATTTAAAAAAAATTGTATATCCATCATCTAGCTAACTAAAATAGTATATATATATATATATATATATATCACTGGAAGAATATATAATTTTTTGCTATGGCTACTTATCATAATTAAAAATGGTGATGAACACTAATTAATTCTGACAACACTATACCTAAAAATTATGATAAATATTTTGACTATAATTAAAACCACCACAAAAGTTTTTGTATTAATTTATTTTGACTATAATAAATAATATTAATTTGTCATAGTTTTTAAATCATAGTATAGTATAGAAAATACTCAATAATAGTTTTTTTATAGCATCATCCTTAACAAAATTATAAGTAATCTCCCTAGCATAAAAACAAGAAGGATTAATTAATAAAATAAAATAAAGTAGTTTTGGGTCCCATTTTATTTTTGTATCAAATAAAGATAAATGTTTTTATTTATTTGAATCATACCTGATGCTTAATAGATTGTTGGCCACACAAGATAGAAGGATATTAAAAAAAAAATTATAAAATCAATTGGGGCAAACCTTGCAAAACAAATATTAATATTTTGATACTTAATTAAGTAACTGTTTATAAAGGAAATAAAAGAAATTTTTGAATTAAAATTAAAATAATAGTGAAATATAATGTGAGTGTGGTAAATATTTGTGTACAGTATAAAATATAAACTCAAAATAACCTAAAAATTAAGAGAGCAATGAAAGAATAAGCGAGAATTTTAGGATAATATTACTAAATAACTGCATAAGGCCTCTATTTATAGACGAGTATAGAGTAGGATATGGGGGTCGTTGTGGGTTCCCGCCGTTGGAAAGCCCTTTATATATGCGATCATCCAGAAAAAACAGTTTGTGAATAGGACTTAGTTTGACTGAGATACGCTAGGTGGGCTAAGTCTTGCCATGTCTGCCTAAAAATCATAGAATTGGTTAATTGCGAATTCTCAGCTCATTTACTATCGATTTTCTTGAAATCACTTGAAAATTTTTTAGAATGATGTATCGTAATATGTTGACAAGCTGTATAATGTATCCGACCGGCTATATAATGATATGTCTGGTTGTAATGGGCTTGTTTGTTGGATCTGTCAATTTAATAAAGTATAAAGTAAGCTTGTGGGTGTTTCCTCCGTACTAGTGGGCCAGTTGGGCTGTCCTGCTTTCTGTTTGTTGGCTTGATCCAATATTTTTAGGATAAAACAATACCAAATAATTAGAAACTAAAATACTGTATTAGACTTACTTCGAACAAACCATTCTGAAACTCTATTTGGATTAATGGATTTCAAATTATAAATTTCAATCCCTGGTACTAAGTTTTTTGAATTTGTTCAAATAATTTTAAATTGAAAAAATTAAGTACTTCACGTCTAAATTTTAATTATATTTTATTGAATATTAATAAAACTCAAATTATTTAATACAAAGTAATTTAAGAAAAATATTCAAATATTTCCCTCGAGTCCAAACCCGCATAAAGGAAAGAAACGCTATTAATAAGCCTGCTTGTGTTATGTCATAAGCAATGCGTTTTTCTTTGAGTCGGTGAAGCTTAGCACATTTGTCGCATTTCTCATAACGCCCATCCGTACTGTCACCTTTCTGCTCCCACTGAGAATTCAAGAACCACACTTGCGATACCAACGCCTTGGTACTCTTTTCTTCAATCTGCCGTCTATTGATCTCGTGACGTTTCATTACCTTGAATTCTTGAAAATGGGCTTGATTTTTTCCTCAACTGGTTAAGGTATCTCTTTTTACTTTTCTATTGGGTTATGTAGTGGATTTTGAGTTCATTTTTCTCTCTTTGAGTACTGAAATTTTCTAGAAGTTGTCTTGGAACAGTCTTTTTGTGGTTTTAACATGTTCTTGTTTATATAATGTTTTTAGTTATTTGTAGTGTTTGCTATAACTTGCACAAAAAGGTTTTAATCTGTATTGTTGGTTTTGGTTTTGTAATATTCTTGAAGATGATTTTTCAATACAAAGGGAAACTTGGTACTAGGAAGTAAGTAGTTGTCTGTTAGGCATTACTCTTAGAGAGTGGAAATGGATTTAGTAAATAAGAGGCAAGTTTACCCATAGGATAGGGACAATACTTTTGGTGCTCTGCTTTATGGTATTTTTGAAAGTTCTAAAATTAAGAAAACACGACACATTTGGTTCTCTGTTTTAAAACAAAAATGTTGAACCCCCTATCCCTCTGGGAATAAAAGTGTAATATTGCCATAAATGTGAAGTGGGCCAACTTCTTTTGTTTTCCAAGTACGTAGAATTTGTAGTATATGAAAAATCATGGTCATAGTTTGAAAGAATTGGCAATTTGTGTAGATATAGATTGGGAGCTTTAATCCAAAACTCTCTGATGATGAATGCAGTTGAAACTCGGTTATTTTCTTTTTATCGTGTTAAGGGTTGAGTTTCTCCCTAGCTTCAGTATTCATAAATGATATAGCATATTGAAATGAAGATAGGAAGCGTGATATTTCTTTCCAATTTTTTATGTTGAACTTTAATGTGAAAGAAGCCATCTTTTTCTGAGTTTTTGTGTTTTGGAGGTGGTTTGAATTTTGTGTAACAGCTCGTTTGACCAAAAACGATTGGTGAAATTGATTTATGATATCCGGAATTGGTGAGGATTAATTTCTTGTATAATCATTGGAAGTAAAATTTTTATACTTCATGAAATTAAATTAACAAGTCCTTTTGACATTGCCTAAAAGCTGAAGAAATGCACTAAATAATATATGAGGATGCAAAAAGAGAAAGGAAACGTGTGAAGATTTCAGAGGTAACTGTAACTGCTAGAGTTAATTGGTTGTAAATCCTCCAAAACAGACTATTTTGAACTGGGGCTTTAATTTCAAGATCCCTACTTGAGTGATTTATTTTCCCTTTCCCAGACATACTTTGATATGTTCATGATTTCAAGTAGTTACAGGTAGTTGTGGTCTAGTTTCTTTTGTCACATTGCTGTTCTTTATTAAGCATTGAAAATGAGCAAGAATACTCGTAATAAAAAAGATTTAGGTTGTATATGCGTCAAAAACATACAGAAATTTGCGATAATTACAAATGTAATGCTAGGTTTGCTGATAAAGCACAACCTGTACAGAGAACTCCCTTCCAACATAACTTACTTTACCCAAAAGTTTGTATGCATAATCTTCCTTTTGGGCTTCCGGAGGGGCTAAAGACTTATGGTCATAACTTACTTTACGTTATTAGCCCCTCTGCCTTTTTACTCAGATCGTACTTAGTGTCATCTCTAATAACGTGCACCTTTTTATCCATTGGTGATCAATCATGTGTACATATGTCTTAGCCGTGGACCGACTTTTACCTGTCGAACGCTATACCTTATGCCAAGGGATTAGGATCAAGGATTGAGATGGCCTAACCCCATCCATGCATAAATATGTTTGGGGCCGTTTCAGACATAGTTCGGATGCATAGATATTACTGCATTTTTCATTCAAGTGTTTAATGAAGTTTTCACACTAGCCGTTCATCTTGTTAAAAGTATTTATAGGGAGTGTCTGCAAAAATTAATTAAAATGCTTATCAACCTATTACAAAAGTTAAGTTGGATTGGGCCATTTGGGCAGCGTGTTCTGCTTCTCAGAAGCTAAATTTCAGCTGCTTTTTAGCAAAAGCAAGAAACATCAAGGAGTATGCTTCTACTACTTCTTGGTGGTTTTGTTATTTTTGGAATTTACTTTAGAAATTTTTATCCTTCGATAATCTATATTATAATACTATTTCAAAAATATCCTCTAAAAAAGAAAAACTTTTGGATTACGGTATTATCCTACAAAAGAATTCTAAGCATGAGTTGTTTTTTCTATGAAGCATTCTATTCCCATTTTCAACTACTTTTGAAATCAATTTCTGAACAGTTTCCACTTTTAAAGCTAATATTTTTTCTTAAAATCACTTAAATTCAACTTTAGAAAGCAGAAGTCCATGCTAACACGCCCATAATATTATTTAAATATGGCAGGAAGATTCACACATTTTCATTATTTAAAAGTAAGCTTAGCAAAGAAGGATCTACAAAGAGACAAGTTATGATGGAGAAGGATAACATATGTTTACATCAAAACAAACATTCAAGTGATTACCTCCAAGAACTATTCGGTTTGGAAATTAGGAGGATCGTTTAAATATTTATTTCTTTAACAACAATTCTTTTGTCTTACTTCCTTCTCTAATCTCATAACTTTCTTTATCTCTACTCAGTTCTCCAGCATGCCTCCTTCAATGAATCACAGCCCATATTTGTAGGCACATAGATGATAAGATCTTGGTACTTAAATGATACTTCCTCTAGTTTCTTCTCTTTTCTAACCTTATGGGTTCATATTTATCACAAGCTGCAGCCATTGTCATAGTGAAATTGTTGCCTTGTCATCGCCCTAAATGCATGCTGTAGGCTAGATTCTCACATGAGTACCAATGAGATTTTGGGTTGTGCGGCTGGCAAACTTTTTAATTTATTTTTTAATATCTTCACAATGAATTATTATATTAATATGTTGGTAGCCAGCAGCCGAATTGCTGCTCTAGGAGGAACTGACGTTTTAACTAGCCTCTTTGACTTAGCATCATAACGTAAAATTTATTGTTATTTCCTATTCCTCCTTCCACCTTGTAGTTTAAGTCAATGCAAGCATTCCGCCTTGAGATCCTTTTCTATCGCAAAGGAGAAGAAGCTTCCTGCCATTTTATTTACAGACCCCTCATTTTTCATACAACATAATGATATGATATATGCTGGTCATGTATTTTCAAAATGATCCTTTTCCTTGTGTTTCTTTCTGTTGGTATTTTCTGTATGTTATGTTTCATGCCTGTATTTGTGGATGCTCGTATGGATGTATACTTTTGTATGTATTTCCCGTGGCATTAAAAATACGATTCATGAAAAAATCCTGTCCGACTTAATTTATGTAGAGGTGATCTTTTGAATTAGTGTAGAAATTCTTGTTTGAAGCATTTTGAAAACGATTTAAATAAACGATCAGGCAGCTCCTTGCTAAGTCATGGATCACAAGTTTTGGTCGATTCATTTTCCAATCAACACCGCCCCTCTTGTCATTTGGCTACTCTAAGTTAGGTTAATTAACGAGGTCATATTTTAATTATCGAATCATATTTGATTTGGATTCTGTTAAAGGGGCTGAGAACTGCCGTGATAAACTTCATATAAGAAAGCATATATTTCTCGACATTTGAAATCTGTTTATTTCCAACTGTTCCTCTCCAACCTATTCTTCAAACAGGAAATGGAAGGGACCTCCAAAATGCAGGGAAGACATCAAGGTTGTTGCTGTGAGTGAACTTGAGATTGTTGCACATCTCTCTCTTTCTCTCTCTCACACACACACTTGCACACATGCATGCGAACTCATGCAAGCACATGTTTCCTATCACGTGTAATCAGATTCAGGCCCTTTCATGCACACTACCACCTATTTCTTGCTCTGTTTCATTTCTGATTTCACAATACTTATTGATGTTGTTCCTCCAGACAGGTGGCTACAACAAGGATATGATTCCAACTGTAGGTGTCTTCTCGACTTGTTTATTTGTGAACTGCCTCAGCTACTAAACTTTCTAGCAATAACAATTCTTAACACAGAAATTCTTCTGCAACCCAAAAACAGGTGGGATTTAACATGCGTAAAGTCACAAAAGGAAATGTGAAGATAAAACTTTGGGACTTGGGAGGCCAAGGGAGATTTTGTTCCATGTGGGAGCAATATTGTCGAGGTGCCATGCTTCTACTTGCTGTTTGTTATACCATGTGCTTATGTTCAGCAGATATTCCTTTTCTGTTAAAAATTATATCGAGCCATGTGCAATCCTTTCTGGTCCATACACCGAGCCAAAACAATTTATTGATACCTGTTGAGATTTCTACATGTGCTGGCGTTTTCCATGTTCATCAACTGAGTATTTCTCTAGTGAATTGGCGATCGAACAATGGGCTGGCCACTCTCTTTGTCTTCATCCAGTTCAAGCCATCACGCTAGAGAAATTATCAACCACGAGCCAATTTATTGCAAACTGACTTTTGAAAGATTAGCAAGATTCTGAATATTTTCTATTTCATGCTATCAAATTTCGTTGTCTTTTTGGATAGAGTGTATCATTCATCCAGTGCGTCTTTCTTTCCAAAATGATCTTCCTACTTGATGCAGATATGTCGTCGATGCTGCTGATAGGGACAGCATCCCTATCTCTCAAAGTGACTTGCACGATCTCTTGAAGAAACCTTCGTTAGGTGGGATTCTCTACTCATCCTTGGGAACAAAATTGACAAATTAGAGGCACTGTCAAAGCAAGCACTCGTTGATCAGCTGTACGTATAAATGTGTTCAATAGCCTTTATCTCGTTCCTTTCTATATCTTTGCGAACATTTACTGCCATTCTTTTTTTCCATTTTCCTCTCTAGAGATTTAAATTCAATCACAGATAGGGAAGTATGCTGCTATATGATCTCTTGCAAGGAGGAGGTAAACATATACGTCGTTATTGATTGGCTCATTAAATACTCGAAAACAGCAAAACAACCATGTATGCTGTGAAATACGATAGTCGACAAGTAGAAATCCATGTTGGTGGTGTATGCCCATGTTTGTTTTGGTTGCTGCTCGCTCAGGCAAGCTGTCTATGTTTACTACTTACATAGCACAAGTGTACAAGCTATTGTCTGATTCATCCAAGGTTTTGATGGATTTGTTGCAATTAAAAGTTTGTGTGAATAAGAGTCAATCAACTTGGTTCGGTTGAAGTTGTCATAGATATCTCCATTAGCAGATGATAATGATGATCTGGGCTGTGCCTTAACATGTAATAATTTAGTACTAACTGTTAACAGTAGTAGACAATATGTTCAAGAATCCTAAAGAAAGTGGAAACAGAGAGGCTGCTTGAAAGAAAAATTTCTTAACATTATATAAATTTAAGGATTGAATCGTTCGTAGTTTATAACTGAACAATACGGCACAAATCTTGGATGCTCGCCTCCGTTCATTGGCAATAGAAATCAATGATCGGTCATGTGCATCCTCTACTACTTTTAATGCTTATTGTTGGTATTAACTGTTGCTGTACGATGAATTTTTCATATATGAATCAATACGCTAACATCTTTTCACTTAGGTAGGACATTATTGCAGTCGCTCCCGTCTGGCTGTCCTCGTCGATTTTGCAACTGTTGCAAGAAATTAAAACCCAAGAATTAGTAAACGGAGAGATACCGTTGCAGAGCCGTGTAAACTTGAGGTGAGTGACTGGCGAATTTAATGACATCTGGAGATTGTCTGTCCCATGTTTACTTAGGTAGCTGCATTATTGTAAGAACTTAGCAGAAAAATTATGTTGGGACGGTACATCTTACCATCATAATGTGATCTGGCTTTTGTTTTTCTTCTTGTTGCTTCTGGTAATAGCTTGGTTGAAGACTTCAGAATAGGCAGCATTGAGTGATTTCCCCATGAGTTGATGAGATGTTCTTGCTTGATTCATGCTGTTTTCATAATATATGGAATTAGTGAGGGTGAAATTGTAAAATTATTAAAATATTTATTTTTTATGGGCTCATAAAATATTTATTTAATTAATTGTTATTTAAGAAGTAAAAATTTCTTAATTAGTTTCAAGTTTAATTTTTGACAAAAATACAAAAATTTGGGGAAAAATGCAAATTCAGACTCATATGAAATAGAAAATTTGCAAAAAGGCCCCTCTGTTAAAGTATGGTCTCCGAATGAACCCTGGGAATTTTGGGTAAATTATGTTCGCACCACATAAGATCATTCTAATTATACTAATACCTCTTGATTTTTGAAAAATTATAATTACACCTTTTAAAATTATAATTGTAATTACTTAAAAATATTTTACATAAAAATGCCATAAGGTACATTACACTAACATTCTTCTCTATGGTACCATAATTTCATAAAGGGCAAGAGCAAAAGGTGTGTGTAATTAGATATAGGATAAATTATAATGAGCTCCCTTGAGATTTTCATAATTATAAACACTCTTTTATTGTTTGAAAAATCGTAAATACCCCTTGAATTAACGGCTAACTAACAAATATCCTTTTGCAACAATTCATTGTGGGAAATATTTGTTAGATGCTAATTAATCTCAGGGGTACTTGTAAATATTTAAACAACGAATAATTATTTATAATTATTACAAATTTAAGGAAGCCCATCGTAATTTATAATTAGATTTAATTTTAGAGAACTGTCCATGTAATTTATCCTAAAAAATTTACTTAACATAGATCAAGAGTTACGATTTTGATTTACATAAATTAACTATCTTATTTAATTTAGATCAACTTACTAAACTCAATTTTCGTTTAAAAAAAAATCTGGTCAAAATAAGAATTTTTCTTAATTTTCGTAGAGTATTTATTTCTTGCACATTTCTTATTTCATAAAGAATAATTGCACTTTACCCCAAAGCGATCTATTAAAATTTTGCAACCTTTTTTATCTCCTTATAAGTTTCAAAAATATTTTATAACAATAGAAGAACTTACAAAGCTCCTAGAATAAATTTAGGAAAAATCAAAGCTTACGTCCCTAAAAAATTAACAGTTGACTAACAAATATCCTTCATGACAGTCCATTGTGGGAGTTTTTGTAATTTTTCAAACAATAAAAAGATATTTATAATTATATTAAACTTTAAAGGAGCTCGTTGTAATTTACCCATAACTTTAACTAGAACATCCTCTGAATTAAAGACAGTAACTTGACCTAAGGGAAACCGAGTCCTACCGGTGCAACCGCTTCTCCAAAAATCTGGCCAAGGTCGCCCTCCGAGCCATAGCCACCGTGGGAGTATACCCTATATTCAGTCGTCGACGTTAATCATCAAACAAATATCACAAAATAAACAAAAAATATTATCATCACGGTAAAATTAACAGCAAAAACACACCAGTTTTTCTGGTGCATATTCTTGCACTGTCAGCAAGCCTGGTTGATGTATTCCCAACCATGTACATAGTACCATCAGCCTGCAACACAGGAAAAACGATTTAAGGTAGCAAGAATTAGTGAAGGCATATGTCAGAAACGAGAAGGGGTTGTAAAAGGAAAACCTTTTCGGACAAAGCATCATTGAAAACAGTAGTGCTGGGACAGCCCGCATATAGCATGGTTAACGAAGCAGGCTCAACTGGGAGTTCAGAAATGTTCCTGCACAAGTAAAACGGCAGAATCAGCACTCACGTCTTTCCTGTCTCTTCTTTTACATTTTACACACAGTCTAAAGTAGTCGAGAATTGTCCCTACAGTTCGGAATGCTGCGCTTGATATGTGATTGGTTCAAAACCAGACACGGAATACAATTGGTGTATTTTACAAAGACGGGATTAGATCTGGATTACCTTAAGCTGGTTGAGTTGTCGTTTAGGTCGTAGAGAAATCCGGCGGTTGTGGTGGTCGGAGAGGGGCGGAACACCGGCGTCGAGACAAGAATTAGACTATGTTGTTCTGTCTTAGAGGCGTTCAAGGTGCGCAGGGTGCCGGCCGGGTTCCCACTCTGTCGCTACAAAAATGTCACAAATTAATAAGTTTCCATTACATTCGAATCAAAAATGTAAATTTGGCAATTTAGATTGAATTACTCGATTTTTTTTTGGTGAGCTTATAAGCGTTTTTAAATATCATATAAAATATTCCACCGGCCATTAAGATGTTGCGTAGTATTTGATAAAAAAAAAAATTATAAGCCTTTTCGGAGAATAGTTGGTATTGATACATTATTAGCTCCGTTTATCTTATTTTTAAAATAAGATCCGATATTTTGTAAGTTCAAAATATAAGAAATACGAGAATTTATAAAATCTTTAAATAAATATATACATAATAATAAACTGAACCTAATTCAGAAAAAAAGAAAGGAATTGAATAGAACCTCGCAGAAATTGAGGATGTCTCTCTGTGAATCAAGTGAAGAACTTGTGCTGAGAGACAAGGACGTCTCAACTCCTCCATTACCTGCAAACAAATTCATACTACAATATATATTACATAATTCAGATTCCTAATTTTATCAAAATTCATTTGAAGAAAAAAAAAAAAAAAAAACCTGAATCCGTGAATGAATTCTTGCAACTCTGTCGCTCCACGTCGACGTACTTGGGTGAGTTCAGACCCAGAAAATCTATCTCCATTTCAGACACAAAAAACCAACTGAAAAGGGGGGGATATTTACTCAGACAAAAATGTTAAAGAATGAGAAGAAGTGGGGAAGCAGATAACAAAGAGAGAGAGAGAGAGAGAGGAAATAGAACTGCAGATATAGTAACAATAATGTATAATACTGTAAGGAAATGAAGAGAGAGAGAGAGAGAGAGAGAGAGAAAGAGAGAGAATATATAAGGGGATATTTTGGGTAGGAGGTTCAGGGCCAATGAATGGCCGTCTTTTTACAAAGTGAAAAACACGTGCTGCTGGAGATGAATGAATAATATGAAAAGAGGAAGAACCACCACACATGCTTGCTTGCTGCGGCACGTGAAAATCTTTGGCCATTGGACTTTTTGGTGCTCTACAAATGTCAATTCTCTTACAGTACTATACTGTTGCTGTGCGACTTGGAATATGATGTTTTTGGCTCTCTCTGTAAGGATTTTACCTATCCTATGGTTCCACATTTTCGAGATGACAACGCCTTGGGTTTTAGGGTTGTTCATTAGCTGTTCTAATTTTTTTATAATTGCTTTTAGGGTTAATATGAGGATGTTGTAATTTGGTTTTAGAGATTGATAATGGATGAGGTTTTAATCTATGATCAGAGGTTTAAGGTTGTTTGTTAATTGTCGTATTTATTTTAAATGTAAATTATGATGAATTTTTTTAAAATTTATTATAATTATAAGTACTTTTTCATAATTTAAAGAATTATAAATGTCTCCTTGTAATTAATGATCGTCTAACAAATTTTTTCTATAATGGGTTGTCATGGAAAATATTTGTCAGACGATTGTTAATACTAGGGGGTATAGTGGGTAATTATAATTAAAGATAATTACATTTGTTTCCTTTAAGATTTGATATAATTACATGTAAACTCTTTGTGGGTTGAAAGATTACATCTAGTACCGTCAAGATTTGCTTTCATCTAAAATATATCCCCCCATTGACTTATTTCTGATCCATTAGAGGTCAAATAAATATTTTTATGATCAAATTATCATTCTACATTTTCACACATGAATGCATGTGAAGAGGTATATTATCACATATATAATAGTAGTTTAATCAGAAAAAAATTGTTTGACGTACAATAAGACAATAATAAGTCAATAATAAGTTAACCGATGGTAAATATTAATTTTCATTCAGTTGTTTTTTTAATATCAACAAATACAGTAAATTTTGACTAATAGAGGGATTTATTTTTTAGATGAATGCAAAAGTTTGGTTACTAGATGTAATTTTTCAAACTACAGGAGATGTATATATAATTACACCAAATCTCAAGAAAAGAAAGTATAATTGTCCCTTATAATTATGATAAATTTCTGAATAGCCCATTGTAATCTATCCTTATTTATTATTTATAAGCATTTCCAGGATAAATATGAGCACACATTAAATAAATTATGACTTAGGCTATAGAAATGACGGTCGATGAGGTTTTAATCCCACGGCAGGTTTTAGGATTGTCTGATGACCGTCGTATTTATTTTTAAATATTTTTAGGATAAACATGTGAGCGAATACAAAATAAATTACTTTTATTATTAAAGATGACAATGGATCGGATTTTACCCATGATAAGGTTTTGTATTTATTTACAAATACTTTTAGAATAATTATGAACTGCGCTCGAACAAACTTTCAGTTAAAAGTTGAATTTGTATCTGATGGTTTTTTGCTTTGTTGAGAAACTAAATAATTTAATAAAATTAATTCACACTGATATTCGACTATGCAGTCTAGAGCACGTCTTATAATGTCCTTCTTTCTTTTGTTCTGTCGAAAATTCACTTCAATTCTCTCCGTGTGGTTGCTTGTTCATTTATTCCAGACAAATTTGAATAACTCTATTTTGGCCTCTTGTGAGTGAGATTTTTTTATTGCTTTATGATGTGTTATTACTACTCATCACATAAATATAACGGATAAAAAATAACTTAAGTTCAAAAACTTTAAAAAAAAAAAAACAAATAAATGTAGTCTTTTTCATTCCTTATCATATGGGGAGGTTTATGTAATTCTTAATTTTGTAAGGGGGTACTAATGCAATATAATAATAAAAAAGAAAGGTTTTTGTTGTTACATGCCTGATGACATGTGAGTATATGTAATATTTTATTTTATATATGGAGAAGGGTGCTAATAAACACTCCTTTAATAATTCATCATTCATTATTATTATTATTATTATTATCACTGTTTACACGTGTTTTTTTCACTATTTTTAGAGTTAATTACACTTTCTTTGAAAAAAATTAAAATTACACTTAGACTCCTTAAAAAGTTCTCTATTTACACAATATCCCCTTCCGTTAAAATTTGGAGAAGATTTTTAATTTTACGACTCATTTAACATTCTCATGTATATTTTTTTTATTTGTAAAGGAATAAATACAATATATATATATATATGTAGTGATATTAATATTATTATATTTTTTTTCATATAAGTACAAAATTATTATATAGAAATATTAAATATGAGGTACAATTAAAATTTTATGTTATTTCTTTGCTAATGTCAGTATTTTTCATTCAAACCATGACGAAAAAAGATCAGGTGTAAAAGGTGAATTCTCGAATGTGGTGTTAGTGTAATTTTAAAACTGTTTTAGAAAAAAGTGTAATTTATTTTTTCAGAGAGAGTCTAAGTGTAATTAACCCTTATTTTTAAATAACAACTACTTACCAATAATATCTTGATTTAGTTCTCTCTCTATTATTTATTTCAGACTTACCAAAATATAATTTTCTTCACTTATAAAGAATTAAATAAGATATACATAACATAATTTCTAGTAAGAAACATTTAATCATTAATCATTTTTTAATTTTTTCTGCATTTCCATCACATAACACACACATAATTATTATATTTTTATTTTTAGTTTTTATTTATGGATTTTTTTGGGTCTATTTTTACTAGGAGGGCTGTTGCATTTAATTCCGATAAAATCAGTCAAATATATATCAAGTAAACTAAGGGATAATTACATTTTCCTCCTTTAGAATTTGGTGTAATTACATGTAAATCCCCTTGATTTGAAAAGTTATATCTAGCATTATGATGTTTGTTTTCGTCTAACAAATAAGTCCCTCCGTCAATCAAATTTCTCAAATTTGACTTATTACTATTGCAGGTCAAATAAATCTTTTTATGATCAAATTACCCTCATGCGTCTTCACGCGTTAATGTATGTTAGGAGGTATATCTTCACCTTTATAAGGGTAGTTTAGTTGGAAAAAAATTATTTGACTTGCAATAAATCAGTAATAAATCAATCGATGGTAAATATTGATTTGCATTCAATTCTTTTTATTAATATTAGCAAATTTAATGAATTTTGATCAATTGAAAAACGTATTTATTACACAGAAACAAACCTCCGGAATACTAGATGTAATTTTTCATACCCCATAAGATATACATGTAATTATACTAAACCTCGTAACACAGAATCATAATTATCTCTTCAATTAATTTCCACCTACTAAAGTTAGTACCACTCTAAAATACTAACTGCGACGGATAGAAAACGATAAATGTTGGATAAAATTCTAAGTACTAAACATTAATAGAGTTATAGGTTTAATTTTTTAAATAAAAGAACGTATTTATAATAATGCCAAATTTTAGAGACGTGCGCAGAATTTTTCCCTTTTTTTTTAAAAAAAAAATAAATTGTACTGCAGCTCAATAAATGTGTGTTCATCTATAGTCTCTGTCTTAAATAGGGTATTAATGGCCTTTATTAAATATTGTTACCGACATTTTGATAATTAATTCAATTCACAAAGTTGAAAAGTATTAAGGTTTTATCGTTTATCGTACAGTTCAATAAATGTCTATCTACTTATTTTATTTTTTTTAAAAAAAAAGATTAATTAGTCTTAGAATTTTTTAAAAATATAAAATTATATTTTGTCCCCGAAACCTTTTGAAATTATATTTGCATCACTTTTGAAAATTCTCTGTCTATAATTATACCCCTTTTGTTAGTATTTGGACGAAAAATACTGATATTAGTAAAAAAAAATTTAAAAAACTTTCAATTTTTCTGCTCATTCAGCATTTCGTATGATTTATTGCAAGTAATATTTCTTATAATACAAATAGGGTTAATGTATATATTAAGTCAAAAGGGTGTAAATGTAATAAAATATTATTTTTGAATTATTACCATTCGATAAAAAGTAGTGGTTGACGTCAACATTTTCCATCCGAATTCAGAAGAGGTATAGTTGTAAAAGAAGAATTCTCAAAGAAGTTGAAAGTGTAATTTCAAAGGTGTTCTGGAGAAAAATAATTACAGAATGCAATAATTTATATAATTTGAAGAATCCTCTTATTTTTGTGATTGCTCAAAATTGATTTTTTTATAAAATAATTTCCATATGAATTATAAGAAAATGTCGCTCGTTAATTATTTACACTCGCGTGCCTATAAAGTATCATAAAAATAAGACTAAGTTATAGCGAGTTTTCGTAAAGTTTGGTTAATTATAAATACTACATTGTTATTTAAAAAATTATCAATACCCCATGACTTTAATAACCGTCCAACAGCTAGCACAATTCATTGGTCTCTATTAAGTTTTCATTTATTTTTTATGGTGAACTGACCAAAAAATATCATTATGGACTATCAATTATAATTTTACTTTTAAAAAAAACAAAATGATTGATTAAGTGGACAAGTATTAACAATTTCTCAAAATTTTTTCCATTCTTCTCGTCTGATTTTTTATAATTTTTATTTTTTTTAAAAAAAATACAATAAAAACAAAATCGATAATTTTATGCCTCCATCAATGACTATATAATTTCATCAAATATAAGAGGAATATTGATAATTTTTCAAACAACGATATGGTACTCATAATTATATCAAAATATAGAGGAGCTCGTTGTAATTTACCCAAAAACTAATTTGCCCATGATTTTACTTTATGTTGGGACATACTCTACACTCCACATTACAAATTATAAAACATCCACAAGATATAGAATCTCAGAGAATTTCTAATAAATATAACGGATAGTTACACCATCCTCTCATGTGTTTGATGTAATCAAATATAAATCTCTTGTAATTTGAAAAATTATATCTAGTATCCCTAAAATTTAATTCCGTCTAACAAATAGATCCATTCGGTAATCAAAATTCACCGAATTTACTGATATTAATAAAAAAAAAACTAAATAAAAATCGATATCTTCCCTTGATTGACTTATTGCAAGCCAAACAAATGTATTATGACTAAACAACCCTTATAAGCGTGAAGATATACCTCCTCATATGCATTAATGTGTGAAAATATCTAAGGTAGTTTGATTATAAAAAAAATTATTTGACCCACAGTAAATCAATAATAAGTCAATTGAGGGATAAATATAAACTACATCCAATTTTTTTATTAATACATTAAATTCGATGAATTTTGTCCAATAGATTGACTTATTTATTAGATGAAAATAAATCTCAAAGATATTAGAGGTAATTTTTAAACCACAGAGAGTTTACGTGTAATTATACAAGATCCCCAAGAAGCGCCATGTAATTATCCCTAAATTACTTACAATTACACATTAGAGAGAGAGGGGGAGAGAGAGAGAGCAGTACGTCTTTCATATTAAAATGTACGGACAATTTCAA
Organism: Sesamum indicum; assembly: GCF_000512975.1. Taxonomy (NCBI): domain Eukaryota; kingdom Viridiplantae; phylum Streptophyta; class Magnoliopsida; order Lamiales; family Pedaliaceae; genus Sesamum; species Sesamum indicum. The sequence goes on from NC_026152.1 coordinate 4,144,932, forward strand.
ATTATTATGTATATATATATATATACATATTATTATCAATGCACCGACAATTTCAAATTATTATGTATATATATATATACATATTTTTATCATTATATATCAGACACGCACAATGTATCACGAATATTATATTTCATGGGATTTAACGTAATTTACTTTTTCTTAATACGTAAATGGGTAAATTATTCTCTATAAAAAATTTAGTAATTTATTCCTTATATTTTTTAAAATAAAATAATTTATAATCATCCTGTCTATGGAGATAAACTACTTCATTAAGAAAAATATAAAGATATAAATTACTGTATTTTTAAAAATATAGGAAAATAAATTATTATTTTCTTTTACATATAAAAATTATTTGTCATTTACATTATCACGATATTGCTTGCATCTTTCTCATATTCCACGTGTCGACTAATTTTCATAATTAAATAAATTCGGACACAGTGAATAACGTGTTGGATACATTTCATGACATATTTGACATATTTTGATGGTCCAGCGAAAATAAACAACTAATTAACTACTAACAACTAACTTAACCAACTAAAACTAAAACTAAAACGCAGAACCAGAACTATTACAATGACGAAGAAACTAAAAGTGTCAAGAGATACAACACGACTTTCACAACACTTGGGCAGTCCCTGCTTCGCTGGCTATTCCTCTGCTTTCTCTACTGTATTTTCTTCTTCCACCTTGAGCCTGTAATGCGCAGCAGTAACTGTTTTTGATAGTTTAATTGGTAAAATTAAGGCTCCACTATTTTTTTCTAGTTTTTTTTTTAATTATTTTTTCACCACTTTTTTATAAATCTGATGTTAATTTGTTATTTTTTCTATAGATAGAGAACTAAAATTGCAACTTTTACTCAGAATTGTAATGTGTTTAGAAATAATAAATTAAAAAAGTGAATTCTTATGTTCCATCTCATGTGTATTGTTATGCAATGATATTAATGAATGGTGGTGGTCGTGTGATGTGTACTGTTATCACACACACTCCAAGGTGCAAATTCCGTGACTTCTTCATATGAGTTTGATTGATGCGATGTGTCTCACACGCTTTTTTTTTTCTTTTTTTTTTAAAGTAATAATAATAAATAAATTATAATAATTCATTCAGATACACTGAATAAATATTTAAATTCAAGTTATATAATATTATAACTAATAATAATAAATAAATTGCAATAACTTATGTTAATTAAGTGAGACAAACACTCGTAAAAATAATAGGGTAAATTATATTTTGCCATTTGAATTATATCCACTTTTACACTTTGGCTTCTAAAAGTTTTTTTGTGTCAATTTACCATTTCAACTTTGCGAAATTTATACTTTGCCATATATGACCGTTTTTTTGTTTATTTTTTTTCTGTTGAGAAAACATCACATTTTACGCGTGTATGAAAAGTATCACACACATAATCCTTAAATATCACGCGTGCCCCACATATGGTGTTTTTTAGACAAAAAACTTGGAAAAAAATAGTTATAAATCGTAAAGTGCAAAATTTTGTAAAGTTGAAATGGTAAGTCGACACGAAAAAAAATTATATGGAAAAGTGCAACATTTATCATACTTCTGATGGTAAAATATAATTAACCCTAAAAAATAAGATAAATATATACATGTCTGGTGAAACTCAAATTCATGTTCACAATCTTGTTAACGATTTGCTTTTTTTTTTTTGTTTTTTTTTTGGGGGGGGGGGGGAGAGAGGGGGGGAGGGGGAGAGAATTTGGGTGAATGTGTGGTGAAAAATAGTAGCTAATAAAGATATATCAAACTGTATCGAAAATGGTCCAAAAAAAAGATGAACGATACCTAAGAAAAGGAATATATTCCTTAAGAAAAGAAAATATTATGAGAAGGAAAGAAGTTAAAATATTAGTTAAGTTTTGAATGAGAGAAAAAAGTTATACTTTCCACTCACAAATAGCAATTTGTTACAGTGCTACGCCAAATTTTGGAAGACCAAAATATCCTTATATATTTATAGGAATCATCGTATTTGGTCCTATATATTAAGATCTTTTTCAATTTAATTTTATTTATTATGATTTCTTTTCATATTGCATCCTATGAGTTAAAGTTTTTTTCAATTTTAGTCTCACATGTATTTCTTGTCCAATAATAACAGGGCCGTAGTAGTCTCACGTGCATTTTTCATTAATTATTGGACGAAAAATGCCGTGGAGGACTAACTTTGAGAAAAACTTTCAACTTATAGTATGCAATGCGAAAAAATCGTTATAAATGAGACTCAATTGAAAAAATCAACCCTAACATATGGGGCAAAAATACTATATTTTCCATATTTATAATAATATTATTACTTATTTTTTTGTAATGGTCAATGCCGTCATTTAACCGCCAATTTATTATCCCAAAATTTCACCCATTTTATTATTTTAATCATGTAATGATTTTTAATTTTTAGGTCCTCGAAGCTCGTAGAAAAAGAGCAAGTAAATAAACGATTTTTCAGAATTGATTTTTTTTTTATCAAACATAATTGACAACAAGAATTTTGTTCTTTTTACGAACCTGATGTCGATAAATTCGCAAGTCTAAAAATTCATTTTGGCCAATTGAACCTTCTCGAACTGTTTCTTTTTAAGAACCAAAAAGATTTGTGCCAAAATAACAGATGCCAAGAAGAACAAAAGACCTTGGACACGTAATGGATCTTGAAGTATTATTTCTGCATCTCCCTGACCAAATCCACCCACATTAGAATTACTCGTTAATAGTTGATCAAATTTTATGGATTCACCTTCTGAAATAAGAAGTTCTGGTCCTGGAGGGATAATATCAACCACTTGACGTCCATCCGATGGACCTGTTATGATTATTTTATATCCTCCTTTTTCTTTTTGTATGTTGAATTAATTATATGGTAAGCGAAATACACTTGTCATGCGATTGATGTACAACTCATAGAAAGTGACAGATCACATAGCAAGTGTATATGTGATTGATTTGATTCGACCAAACCTGATCTGGTTAAAAAAATTTCATAATTATTCTTATTTTTTTTAATATTATTGCTCGTTTTTTCCGTAATATATGAAAGAAAACGTGCAACTCATGCAAATATGATATAATAAATTCAACTTTGAAAAAACTCGTGACTCAACCTACAAGAACTTAAACTAAATTTTTTTGACTTATTCACATTTTCAAGCCGATCTAAATCAAATTCGACCTCAAATTCAAACTTGGATTCATGTTTTAGTTTAAGGTCTATACATATGATTCAGGTTTTGAAAGTATACAAACCCTAATATATAAATATATAAATTATTTTAATATTTGTGGTTCACGTGAAGCTGTACAACTAAGTAATGTTTTATAAATAGTCACCCTCTAGGCTATATGTAATTTTGCTATCTGAATGTTCTTACAACCTTCATTATTCTTTAATTACCTACTGACTTAACCATCAGAGAGTCATAATTCGGACCTTCCCAATGTAATTCAGACCGTGAATTGTTTTGTAGGAACTTAATGATCTGGGTCTGAATTTTGGGTCTAAAAATATTCATTGAGACTGGATTTGAATTTTAGAATTAATCTATAGATTTAAATAAGGTCTTACTCTATTCATCGACAAACGACGATCAAGGCGTAAACATTGCTTTTGAAAATAGCAAATTATCCAAAAATCACTTAATATACATTGTCCATTTTTCAAAATAATATATATATATATATATACATATATTCCTAGAGGGGGACCTATTCATTAATAATTTGTAAATAGGCTCGTGTAAAACCTGTTGGTGAAACTGTTCAGACAATTATTGAGGTAGTAATGGGCACAACAAGGGGTGTCCGTGTCACCATCATCTCCACTTTTGCCTCACAAAAGTTTATTGTAGTTAGCTGTATTGATATATTAATTGAATTGATATATTATTTAATTTATTGAGATATTGATGTAATTGCATAATTACTGCTTAAAAAAAGGGTAAATTACAATCATATTTACTGATATTTTACATAGTTATAAATGCCTCATCGTTGTTTGAAAAATTATAAAAATCTAAATGATTTTAATGTTTGTGTAACCACGAGCCAATTCTGTTTTAGTTTTTATGTAAACTTCCCAAAATATCTTTCGAATTATGAATTATAATTTTATAAAATATTTTTATGAGCTAATATTCTCGATAGATTATTTACTTTATACACCCTTAGATTTCTTTAAATATTTTAATTTTTTTTAAAAATTTAACAAGGATGAAATAGTAACTTTTACCTCATTATCTAAGGACTACGTAATCATTTTTCATTTTAGGGGGGTATTTGTAGTTATTCAAATAACAAAAGAGTATTCAGAACTATGTCAAACCTCCAAGGAGGTAATTGTAATTTACCTTAAAAAAATTACAGTCGGGCTCATCTATCCTTATATTTAAGGGATAATTATGCTCTCCTCCCTGATGTTTGGTGTAATTACACATAAAATTCTTTATAGTTTGAAGAATTACATTTAGTACCCCTGAGGTTTGCTTTCATCTAACAAATATATCCATCCATTAGTTAAAATTCACCGATTTGTTGATATTAACAAACAAAATCTGATAACAATTCATGTTTACCTCTGGTTTACTTACTATTGCCCTATTGCAAGACAAATAAATCTTTTTATAATTAAACTATCCTTGTACATCTTTACACGTTAATATATGTGAGAAGGTATATCTTTACCATTATAAAGACTAGTTTAGTCAGATAAAAATTACCTAACGTGTAATAAGCCAATAAAAATAAATATCATTTTGCATTTATTTTTTTGTTAGTATCAACAAACTAAATAAATTTCGACCGCTAACAAACGAACCTATTTATTAAACAAAAAAAGATCGAAAAATACTAAATATAATTTTTTAAATCATAAAAATTTTTATGTATACATAATCATACCAAATCTTTTGTTAGGGGAGTATAAATTATACCTATATATTTAATGGTCGTGATTTTGTGGTATGGCTTTTCTAACGTTATACATACCATTATCATTTATCATTGTCTGGGCCAGGCAGCTGCAACTTGTTCTTTTGTCTGCATCATTGACTCAGCACTTTTTCGAAAACGATTTCTTTTACATTTTTCTTTCTTGTGTGACTTTTTTGGGCAATTTAAGGTACCATAAAACACAGTTTGCTCCATAAGCAATTTTTATGTAATATTTATCTTTTTAAATTAATAAATACAATACTGACTCTTTTGGTTAGATATTATGTCGTGAACAATTATATTATTTTTAATATATTTTCGTATTTTGTATATTAAATCATCATCAAATTATTTTTAAATTAAAATTTTTTCAATAAGTAGAGAATTTAAATTAAAAATAGAGTATAACACACTAATTATATTTTACTTTATTATAAATAAAAGATACTTTTTTCAATTAAAAAATTTAATTGAAGGTTAAAATAAAAAATTGCTAAAAAAAATTCTTTCCACTAAGAGTATATAATATATAAGGGCAATATTATCAAAAAAAAATAATTATAGAGGGTAAGCATCATATTTATTAGTTTAAAGGGACAATATTTCGTTAACAATAGTTTATGGGGCCAAAGTGTATTTTACCTACTGAAATATTAAGTTAGGTGTTAAGTTTGAAAATTTTGTAATAATTCAATCATCCCAAAAACTATTAATAAATCAATTAATATTGGTATAGTGTGGGGAGGGTAATGATCCAATTAGCACAAATTAAAGGAATAATTATACTCGTCCCCTTTGAGATTCAATATAATAACACGTAGAGTTTTTATAATTTAAAAATTACATTTAGTATTTCTGAAACTTGCTTTTATCTAATAAATAAATCTCATTGTTACTCAAAATTCATCGAGTTTGTTTATATTAACCGAAAAATTGAAAAAAATTATATTTAATCCCCGACTGACTTATTGCAGGTTAAATAAATCTTTCTGTGATCAAATTACCCTCATACGTCTTCACACATTAATATATGTGAGGAGGTATATCTTCACTGTTATAAGGGTAGTTTAGTTCGAAAAATTTGTTTGAACTGCAATAAGTCAGTAATAAGTCAATTGAAGGTAAATATTAATTTTTATTCGATTTTTTTATTAATATCAGCAAATTCAGTAAATTTTGACTAGCGAGGAAACTTATTGTTAGACAGAACTAAATCTCAGGAGTGGGGGGAAAATGTAATTTTAGTCCTGTAATAAATAAAAGGGTAAATACAATGAACTCTCTCGAATTTTATCATAATTATAAATACACTCTTGTTGTTTGAAAAACTATAAATTAGAATTAACGGGCATCTAACAAGTACCCCCTACAATAAATTGTCAGATAGAATATTTGTTAGATGATTATTAATTTTAAAAAAATTATTTATAATTTTTCAAACAGAAATAGAATATTTATAATTGTAATAAATTTTAAAAGATCCCTACCCTAAATGACATTGTGTGAAATGGTTCATAAATTTGGAAGAAATTAGCAACTTAAAGTTATGATATGATTTTTTATGTAACTTCAAAGTCAGCTTATAAGCACATGTTGAACTCTGTCACTTCAAATTACGTAACTGGGGTGGATAGATCGGGGCCCTGCACTGCATCTAATAGGGACGGTTGCGATTTAGATTACCAGGTTTGGGTGTAGCCGTTAATTTTTATTTTATGTAAGAAGTGTTTGCGAGTGCTTTATAAATATATTTTTTTAATTTTTGATTTTGAAAGATTACTATTTTGAGGTGTTTATAATGTCAGCTTCTGCTTTTACGTTTGCTTTGTATTTTTTTTTTTTATAGATAAATTCGACTTTATTTTTTATTATTTTATTCTTACTATAATAATTGTAATTCAACTATAATGTATTTAATCTTTTTTATAATTGTATATTTAAAGTTGATATTGGAGTTTTTAAATAATTTGAATAAATAATTAAATTTACACTTTTACGTATTTAAAATTTTTATATTTTTATTTGCTATTTCATCTAATTATATTACTTCATTCATATATTATTATTTGATTAATAATAATTTTTTGTTGCAATCATGAATCAACAATTATATTACTTAGTGGGAGAATTATTAAATTTAATTTTTTATTTTTATTAACATTTAAAAAAATTAAATAGCAAATATAGTAATCGAAATAAAATTAATTATGTTTATGAGAATATAATTATTGCTAAGTAAAATAATAAGCAAAAAATAGTATCTTTTCAATACATAGGGACAAAATAATCTTTAATCAATTAAGTTTATTTTAGAAATAATTTTTTTCAAACACTATCTAATTTAAATTTTTGTATACTTTTTATTTTATCTACAAACACTACTCACTTTTAATTCTATTACAAATTTTAATTTGTTCTACAAAAATTATTTATTTAAAAGCAGAAATTTTTACAAACACTCCCTTTACCCAATACCAGAAGTGGACCGACTTCAAACTCGCCTGAAATATTATTTATAAATAATTGATTTATTTAGAATTTTCAACTTTTTTTTATAAATAATTGCAAAAACATATATTGTTTTTAACATAATGATAATAATTTACTACATATCTATAAACATCATCTCTGTAGGTTAAATCCTCTGGGCTGGACGGCAAGTGGGGATGGGGGCTTGAATATTATTAAAATTTAAGCTGCATTATAAGAAAAAAGAAAAAAAGAATTTTTACTGTATTATAAATAGCCACGATTTAAAACTTGTGATAAATCAGTATTATTGGCAACGGTTAAATAAAATCAAAGTAAAAATTTAAATTTTTATCATAATTAATCAATATTCGTCATGATTTGTAGTCATAACCAAAATATTTGTCATGGTTAATGTTTTGGCGATACTTGCAGAAACAACAGCCAATAGCCGTTGCGAAGTCGTTGTTGAATTGTATTTGGCACAATTTTCTTCTTTAGGTTATAATAATTAGCCAATGTAAAAAAAAAATGTATTTTTTCTAGTGCTGGTGACAAGATACTTATTTCGATTTAAAATATTTAAGTAAATAAGTTTAGTATTTTATGATTCTTTTTAATATTTTGAAAATACAGTATTCCAGTAATAATTAAAACCTACCTACCTACTAAGATAGTTGAATAATTTCGCAAATAAGCTAGTAATACACTAATTTTTTTTTACCAAACACCGTCCCACATTAATTTTTTTCTACTTATAGCTATTACGGCCAAACTCGTCTAATTTTTATATTTTAATCACTTATTTATCTATTTTTAAATTAACCACTTTTTCTTTTAAATAAAAATTTTTGCCCCCCCCCCCGCCAACATGTCAATATCTGTCCTAAAGTCATAATCAATTAAAAGCAGATTTTGATGGCTAACATGACTTCTTGATAAAGTTCTACAAGAGCATCTCATCTCACATGGAGAGTAGAGCTTATTTACAATTGTAACCAACAAATTTCAATTGAAATTATTTTTTTAATACGACTTATTATATTATTTAATATATTTAAATAAAAAATAAATATTTTTATGATTTTTTAGATAAAAATTGATGGAACAAAAGAATAATAAATTATTACAAAATTACAATAACACTCATATTTACAAATTCAAACTGTCAATCTCTTAATTATGAGGTCTTAGCTCAAACCTACTATTAGAGAGCTGATTGTGTGACTATATGAACTAGTGTGGCTTTTCTAAAGTAGATTAACAAGCGAAGGCCAATAAAAGGATTCGGAAAGGAGGCTCGACATTTATGTCGATCCCCTCCCTCTATAAAGATAAGAAGGTTGTAGCTGATAGGGAAGAGTTGTTAACTGAAAGCGGCAGACTCCAACCTATCGAGATTCTCTAGCTAGCTCCTAGCTTCTAGAGGGAGGCTCAAACCGGCCGATACAAGGATGATTCGATATCTAAAATCGATACTTGCTGAATCTATTTTGAATTAAACTGTCAAAAATTTCAGTCATACCAAGTATTCAAGTGGTGAATTAGAGAGGAGAGAGGCATGCTGTTAATTAAAAATAAATTTTAATTTACCAATAAATAGAATATGGTCAATTTATATATGAAAAATTAAAGGGTTAGTGAGGTGTTAATTTAAAAATAATCATAAGCTAATTATTAATTTCTTCATAATTATAAATTAAAAATAAATAAATAATTAAATATAACTTAGTCCAAACAATGCATGATTAATTGAACCAATGGAAGAAGAGTCATAAATGGACCATATATGATGTGTATAAAAATAAGATGGCCCAAAGAGACTTAAGTGATTTAAAAAGAATAAAGAAATGAGAGGCCTTTAACATCTTAGGAAGTCCAAGAAAGCCTGTCAGGTATCCCCCAAAACAGATTGGCAAAGGGAGGAGGCCTAAAACATTCCCTACTTGAACCATGATTCAAGCCCAAAACTTTCGGTCCAAAAGGCCCGTGTGGCAACCTACACTCGACCAAGTCAAACGTTTTGGTTTCTTAATTGGAGGAAACATGTATATCCCTATCGG
>NC_026152.1:4154455-4166070 GCF_000512975.1 Sesamum indicum
ATTCTTCCATATTGAAGACATTCCCGGAGACCTTTCTCACTTTTTGGACGTCCCCCTCACGTCCTTCACATTCTCTAAATAATCTCTAAGCATTCTACAAGCACGTTATCACGTATTTTTATATTTTTCACTAACTTTATTCACCATATCTCCATTTCAAAATTCGCATTCACTCCAATCCAAACCTTGAACAATTGTCCAGATTCATTTGACTCGTGCAATTTTTTAAACACATCAATATATATATATTTCAACTCTTTTATAATTGTCATATGAAAAATGTGGAAAATATCTAAAAGAATTTTATACTTGTTAATCTTTTAATTTATAACCCTAATTCTTTCATTTTCTTTTTCACATGACCAAGTCAAACGTTTTGGTTTCATAATTGATTTATAATATTAATCAGCAGCCCGTGCCAAGGTACGGAAGCATTGTATTTAATAAATAAATAAATAAAGTATACTTGAAATTTAAATTTAAAGTAATTAATAAGTATAAAAATGCAAAAGTATATTGACTATAAAAATAAGTTCGTCAACGAGGTCTAACTTAATTGACGAAGTTGAGGCCCCATAACTTTAAGGTCATGGGTTCGAACTCTACCAACGTATGGGATGTTATTGTATATACATTAAGAATAATTGTTAATTAAATATAGTACCTGACATGGAAATTAGTATATAATTGTTATATTTGTTCGTTGTCGTTAAATATAAATATGTGATATTGATAATTGTAAAAGATTTATTAAAAAAATATATATAGTTCAACGCTTTCATTTAAAATATATACATAAACAAATTACATTATTTTACTAACTAAATCTATTTAGAAAAAATAAGTGGATCTTTCGGATAAAGATAATCGATAGTAAATGTACCTAAATTTAATTAAAAAAATAAAAAATTATTCTTTTAAGTATTATTTGATATCAAAAGAAGATTTAAATTATATTAGTAACTAATTAATCCAAAAAAATCTGATGATTCTTTTGAATAAAGATAAATTTTTCATCTAAATTTAAATAAGAATAAAAAATATTTTAGTTTATTGCAAAATGAAAATCAAAGAAGACATTTTTGCAATTAAGTTAAAATACAAAATTACTCTCTTCTTTTTGTAAAATTACAGCTATAGTTCAAGAGGTTATAGTTATAATTACAACTACACTCCCTATTCAAATACAATATCTATACAAACACCCTTTCAAAAATATTACACTGACGTATAAACACCCCTCAAAGGGTGTTGCTGTAATTTTGCAAAAGGTACGGGGCACCCCTGAGGGGGTGTAACTGTAGTTTTGCAAAAGGTAGGAGGTGTTTGTGTAAATTGACTTAACCTCAAGGGGTGTTAATGTAATTTATCTAAAATATTAATATATATTAATCATTGTGTTTAAATTATGTATTTTGTCAATTTTAGTACATAAATAGCATCAAGTGTAACGATACAAACGTAGTGTGAGTTGAGAAAAAAGAAAGAAGTTTGTGAGAAAAAAATACCGGTAAGGTGGGAGAGAAAAAATAATTATAATTATGGTTTATTAAATATATAAAAGTTTGTACAGGAAAAAAATATGGAGAATAGGTGATAGAATGGGTGAGAGAAATATGGAGCAGTGAGTTGAGAGAAAAAAAATGAATTAAGAGGTAAATTATTATTCTAACCCAACTTTGTTTTTAAGAGAAGAAATGAATTAAGGGGTAAATCTGGGTATTCAAAAATTGGTACGATAATTGAGTTTTCTTTTATAATAGTACTAGCCGTTATAGCACGTCGTTCCGCGTGCATATAATAAAATATCTTTCACAATTTGAAATATATTATAAATAAGAGTAAAATATATTAAGCGATATATTATATTAATACAAACAAAAAAATAATTTATCAATTAATATAAATTTTGAAAAGTTGAATAAGTTAGGGCATTTTTTACTTTACAAAAAAGGGTGCAGCGATGTCATTAATCATCGTTTGTAAGTGTGGAGTGACTTTTTGTTTTATATAAATATAGATATAGATATAAATATAGATAGAAAAACTTTAAAATTTTTATTAATATTAATAACTTTTGAATTTTGTGGTCATCAAAATAGGTTTGGGTGTTGGGTTACGTGTCCAATTTACAGGTTTAGCCGAACTTGAAACGAGTCTAGGGTGTAGCTCAAAGTTCGCCCCAGATAATATTTTATAATTATCTTTTATTTGATATATATTTTTAAAAAATTATAATGTTAATATCCTATTAAAAATATTTATAAATAAGATATTTTTAATATATATATATATATTAATTAACTGTAGTAAAAATATAACCACGTTTCATGGGTTAAGACTTTTCAGAGTAGGTTTGCAGTGAATTTGAGGTGGAGGGGGCGGATTTCGTGTCAATTTAAAATTAGGGATAATTACATCCCCTTTTTTGATTTTTGTTTTTTGAGATTTGGTGTAATTACACATAGTTTTTCCTTGGTTTGGAAAATTATATTTAGCGTCCCTAAAGTTTGCTTTTGTCTAACAAATAAGTCATTACGGTAGTCAAAATTCACCTAATTTACTGATATTAATAAAAAAAATCAGAAAAAAATATATTTACCCCTGATTGACTTATTACTAATTCATTACAGGTCAAACAATTTTTTTCCAACTAAACTACCCTTATCATGGTGAAGATATATCTCCTCACATGCATTAACGTGTAATTTGATCATAAAAAGATTTATTTGACCTACAATAAATCATTAATAAGTCGATTATTGGTAAATACTTTAATTTTTTTTGTTAATATCAGTAAATTCAGACTAACAGAATAACTTATTTATTAGACAAAAGCGAATATCAAGAATACTAAATATAATTTTGCAAACCACATAAAATTCACATATAATTACACCAAAACTTAAAAATCTGAACCGCGCCGTTGTCATCCCGAGTCAAAACCAGTCATGTTTGCAGTAAATTGTGAAATTCATTATAAATAACCAAAAGGAAAAAAACATAGTTTTTTTATTGTTATTTCTGAAAAAAAAAATTAAATATGTTGATTAATATCAGTAATTCAGCTGTTAATTTGAAGCCTATGTTAAATAATCCAATCCATATGACAAGACTCATGTTTGGGCCCATATACTGGACTGAACTCGGGCTGGGCTTCTGACTAGCCCATTCATATCATAATAAATTTTATTAAAATTTCATTTAACTCTATTTTTATATTTACTTATATCTATTTTAATTGTAATTAAGAGTAATAAGAATAATAATCATGATTCAAGATTATGGAACATTGAGCTTCTAATTTTTGTTCATAAAATCCGCAGTTTTATTTTTATTTTTATAGAATTAATAATATAATTACATCAATATTATAATAAATTGATTCCCGATCAATACATTAGTATAACAAAATAACCAAGAAATAAATTATAATACATTCACGTAAAGTGAGATAAATACCCAATTGTGCAGTCGCTACTAAAATATAGCTCGCAAGTGGGTTAAATATACTTATATCCAGTGCTTTTGTGTACTGAATGTGTGAAAGATTGATACATCTTAACTATAAAAAAGTGAGGTATATGTCAATATATTATTCACGTACCTAATATATTATGTTCCGAGGTCTAGAATTTACAAGACCGGTATTTTGGTAATCGATAGTACAATGTACGAGTAAAATCAATTATTAAGTGGGTAAACTACACTATGGTCTCTGTACTTATGGTTAAAATTGATTTTGGTTCCTAAACATTTTGAGATATGATTTTGGTCTTTAATCTTTATAAATTATTTCGATTTTGGTTCTATCGTTAAAATTATGGATAAAATTGAAAGAGTTGGAAAACACGGCCTGCTCCACTACCGTTTTGGGAGATTTTCCACTGCCAGGTGTGAAGAACACGATGGTGTTCCGAAGGCATGCGAGAGGACGTGGCTAGGCTGATGGGAAAATGCGCCAAAGGCAGGGGGAGGCGAGTCTGGAAGAGGTTTGGTTGTTTAGAAAAGTCGCTGAAAAAAAATTCTGACGGATAGTAGTGACAGACAGTAGCACTAGAGCCGGAGCCCTGGTTGAGTGAAGAACATGACCGTATTCTCCAAATTCCATCAACTTTTTACTTTAATTTAACTGTTGGACCAAAATCATAATATTTTAAACTGATTAGGAACCAAAATCGTATCGTAAAATATTTAGAGATTAAAATCAATTTTTGCGGTAAGTATAGTGATGAAAAGTGTATTTTACCATTATTAAGTTTTGAGAAAATATTGCAATAAAATTTTGAATAGAACAGTCCTAAAATTCACTACATCAAATGTGTTTTCAACTTTAAGAAAAAGAACAATTGAAAACCGGCCATAAAGACCGAAAATGACATTCGTTTAATTTTTGAAAAAGATCACATGGCAATGCTGTTCCATGGTACCACATAGAATTTAGTCAGAGAGAGGGGAAAATTCAAATTTGAATGTGAAAGTAAAATTAATAATTTAATATTATTAAGGGAATGTTTGGATGAGTTTATAATTTTTTTTAAAGTATCTTTGATAAGATATTATGAGTTTATTAAGCTCATAAATCTTATAAAATGTTTTAAAATTTAAAAATGATTAATCTTATTTTAAAAATAAATTTTTAAATATCTGAATATAATAAAATTTCATATTGTAATTATGCCAAAAAAAAAAAAAAAAAGAAAGTACCAAACTAGTACAATTTTGAATGATATAAGTAGATATTTTGTTTTTAGGGTGATATTTGTCAATATATGAAAAAGGGTAAAATACACTTTACCCCCTAAATTATTTTTGATATAACATTCACCCCTTTAATTAATAAATGTAACACTTCCCCCTATAATTAAATTTTTGGATAATGTAGTCCTTATATTATACACATATATAGTTCAAAGAAATTTTTTTCTAATAATTTTTCTTTTTAAATTTAATTAATTTTTTTAATTGGAAAAAATATCTTTAATTATAATAAAGTAAGATATAGTTAGTGAATTAAATAATTTAAATTTTATTATATTTTACAGACTCAAAGTTAAGTAATGAATGAGTACAAAAAATACATAAAAGAATTTCATGAAAAGATTTTATTAACTTGGTAATAAAATTAAGTTATCAACTAACTATTCTTTTAGAGAAAAATGAGTGATTAAATGGTTTTTCGAATATATTTTCTTTAAAAATATGATAAAATATTTATATTTATTCATTTTTTTTTAAAAAATATTTAACTTTTGGTATGCATGTATATTTGTCAATTTCTTTTAAAAAGTATATATGAGTTGTTAGTTATATTATATTTATTTTGTATTTACTATATATATATATATTAATTTATACTTCATTTTTAATTGAAATTCTTCCTTTATTAAAAAAATTAATTAAAAAATAAATTAATGTACAAAATGCTAAAATATATTAAGAATAATATAATTATTCAAAGCATGAGGGGCATTTTTGTCAAACTAAGAGAGTAAGTGTAACATTTGTTAATTTAGGAAGGTAAATGTAACATAAGGAAAAGTTCAGGGGGCAAAGTGTATTTTACCATATAAAAATAGTTGGGTTGAGGTTTCTTTTTCTTGAAGAGCTTATAAGTTCATATACATTTTATTTTGAAATCTTATAAGTTCCTTTCGGGGGGAAAAATAAATTATCAAACAGTTTTATAAAGCTCATAAGTTCTGAAAAATAACATTTTATAAGATGTTTTTAAGAGCTTATAAGGCTAAGTTTATTTAAAAGATTTTATAAGCTCATACTTCTTATAATAAAATTTTAGAGCTTATAACATAGATAATTATTTTAAAATAAGTTAATGAAGAAGTATCTTTTGTTCTAAATAGCTTATAACTCTAATATTTTATTTTTAAACTTTATAAGATCGTTTTTAAAAAAATACCAAATATGATATAATTTTATAAGCTCTCAAATATTTTATAAAATGTTTTGAAAAACTTATAATCTTAACCAAACGCCCTCTTAATTTATTCTTCGTGGTTTTCTCAAGATAATTATTTTTTTATTTAAAAAGAAATTTATAAGAAAAGATAATAAATTATAACATAGATAATTATTTTAAAATAAGTTAATGAAGAAGTATCTTTTGTTCTAAATAGCTTATAACTCTAATATTTTATTTTTAAACTTTATAAGATCGTTTTTAAAAAAATACCAAATATGATATAATTTTATAAGCTCTCAAATATTTTATAAAATGTTTTGAAAAACTTATAATCTTAACCAAACGCCCTCTTAATTTATTCTTCGTGGTTTTCTCAAGATAATTATTTTTTTATTTAAAAAGAAATTTATAAGAAAAGATAATAAATTATGCAAGTCATATATATACACATAATATGACCAAATTATGCACAGTAATCAGTTCCACAATGGTGGGAAACTACAACTACTATCCTTAGGACATGAAAAATCAAAGAATGTGAAACATAGAATTTGGCAATGGCAAGAAGAAAAGAATAAGAATGAGACAGCAAATGCAATTTCGATTGTCAATCAAAGAACCTCAAGAATGGCAAACAGCAAAAGTATCTGATCTTACAATGCAATCCTTTCTTCTAGGTTGCTGGTGATCCTAAACCAACACCACGCTCTTCATCACCAACATCAATGATATCACCACTCCGATCATCTACACTCCGACGACAAAGCTCTTCAATCTTCGTCGTTACCTGAGCCATCGACGGACGCTTATCAGGGTACTGCTCCGTACAATCAACTGCAAGCTGCAACAGCTGAACCATATCCTCCTCGACGTTCTGGTACCGTAGGAGTTCAAGATCGAAAACCTCAGACGTCCACTCATCTCCGACCACGGACTTCACCCATCGCGGGAGATCAACGCCCTCCTCGTTCGACAATGAATGCGTTGGGGCCTTACCCGTCAGCATTTCCAACAGCAAGACCCCAAAACTGTAAACGTCTGCTTTTTGAGAGACTTTGTGAGGATTGGTTACTTCCGGGGCCTGGTAGCCGGCTAAACGGGTGGGAGTGGCGGCGGTGCCTGCAAGACGAGCGAGACCGAAGTCGGATACACGGGCTTCATAGGATCTCGTGAGGAGAATGTTTGATGATTTAATGTTGCCATGGGAAACAGATGAGCCTTGTGAATGAAGGTATGTGATTCCTCGGGCAGCTCCTAGGGCAATGGTTGCCCTTGTCTCCCAGTTCAGTGGTGTCCTGCCCACTCCATTGTTTCCTACAACATAGAATAACCAGTTGAGCAAGAATGGTTCTAAAATCCATACACTAAGTCAGAACGAAATGCTTAACCGTTGTAGCTAATGTAAAACAAATGCTTACTGTCTGGTCAAGGGATACTTCTGATGCAAGAACTGATAAAAGATACAGACAATAAGAAGAGAACAAGTGTTGGAAACAATAACAACCATCCAATCAATCCCAGTTCCATTTTACTGCATTGTAATTAACAATCTCACGACTTATTCAAAACCATACTTGTCAGAAAAGTTGACAGAATCATAGTCATCGACTCATCCATCCATAGAACACAAAGGAAACAGATCAAATTCAGACAATTAAGCAAAATGTCTAATGTAACGTGCCATTCCAGAGTTCTCAGAGGCTATGCAAAAGACACATTTTACACAACAGAAGCTGCAACCTAGGCCCAAGACTCCATGTCCGAGAACGTAAAACGCAACCAAGATGGATATTTATCAACTGGGTTGGTAATTTCAATTAATGCAAAAATCCAGCATCGGTCTAAACACATTGCAAAAGAATCGAAAAGAAATATGGAACAAAATCAAGGACAAAAGTCTCACCATGTAATAAAGCAGACAAGCTCCCCATTGGCAAGTAATCATACACAAGCAACTTCTCATCCCTATTACAATGATGAGCCCTTAAAGGCACCAAATTCTCATGATTCATTTTCCCAATCTCCTCAACCTTTTCCCTCAACTCTTTCTCCCCCAAATTAACATCTCTCAGCCTCTTCACCGCCACAGCCAGCCCCGTTTCCAGCACCGCCTTGTATGTAGTACCAAACGTGCCCTTTCCCAAGACCTCAGCTGACGCCCTCAAAAGATCCTCTATATCGAAATTCCAGCCAAGTTTTCCTATGAAAACTAATCCCCTTTTCCCACCACTGATCACATTGCTCTCCGCTCCAGCCCCAAAACTGCTGCTGGTCCCATCCCCACTCTCCACCGTTTTCTCTCGTGGAAGTCCAAGTTCTCTCTCATTAGCCCCAATCCCATCCTTTGATCTCATCCCCTTTCTAGCCAACATTCTACACAGACAGAACAGAACCAATAAAATCAAGAAAAACCCGAGAACACAACCGATTATAATTCCGGCAATGGCCCCGCCAGAGAGTTTTTTCTTGGGGTTTTCATTGGCGCAAGAATCAAGCGGGGCGCCACAGAGTGAATTCCCAGAAAATGAATTCTTGGGGTTTCCTGAAAGCCCTTTGGGGATCTGCCCAGTTAGATTATTATTCGAAACGTTGAACTGAACTAAACTGGGAAAATTCAGGTCTGGAATCGGGCCTGAGAAATGATTATCCTGCAAGTAAAGCGTTCCCAGGCGAGTCAGACTGTTAAATGAAGGCGAAAGCGGGCCGGAGAAATTGTTGTGAGCCAAATTCAGGCGCACGAGGGACGTGAGAGAAAATAAAGAATCGGGGATTTGGCCGCTGAAGAAATTGTGCTGTAAGTAAAGATTGCGGAGGGAAGTAAGCGAAGAGAAGAGGTCGGCCGGGAGTGGGCCGGAGAGGGCGTTGTAACGGAGGCTCAGAGTCTGAAGGTTGGTTAGATTGGATATGGTGTTCGGCGGGAGCTGGCCTGAGAGCCCCATTCCGGGGAGGCGGAGCTCGACGACGGAGGAGCTTCCAGAAGAACACGTGACGCCGGCCCACGAACAGGGAGTGGGGCTCGAGAGATTCCAGAGGAGGACACGGCCGCCCACTGCGGAACGGAGGGCTAACAGGGCAGCACGATCGGACGCGATGTCCGGCGCTGCGGAGGGGAGGAGTAAAATGGCGGCCGATACGATGAGGAGGTGGCGGAAATCAAGCAGTCCCATTCTCAAGAATGTGGGAAGAGAAAGCCGACGAACAATCAATTTTCTTTTCATCTTTGAAAATCTTATCAAGATTTTTGGGGGGTTTGAGGAAATTAAGGAGTGGGCTTCATGTTGTCTTTGCTCTGGTTCTTGTCTGAGTCTTACACTCTTGAGGTTTTCATGTCTAGAGAGAGAGAATTGTTACAGACTGTGAAACGTTGGAAAAAGGGTGGAATACTATATTGGGATTGGGCGTTTTGTTGTAGTAATAAATCCCAATGGATAAAATTACCATTTTACCCATCTTGGGCCCACCTTCCTTCTACGTATTGGCTATTGCGTGTAAATAGAAATAAAAAAATAATTCTGAAAATAGAAAGGAATTAATTGATTAGGGGAAATAGGAGATATTATTATTCTTATATTTATTTATCATTCTTCTTATTATTACTAAAAAGAAAGAAAATTCAAAAAAATAATTAAAATAAAAGTGGAGTGAATACATTGCCGTTATTTACATATAATTATAACTTTATACATAAGAAAAATTAAAATTATTATTTTATATTTTGAATATTATGGAACAAATTTTTTATGTTAATTTTTGACCTTAGTTATGTCAAACACATCAACTTTGTGGGAGATGGATGGGAATGTCCTAATTCCTAATTATTGACCACACCACTACCAAATCAATAAATAAATTATGTTATCCTCTTATCAGATTTTACCTCCTTCAATAAATATATCCCTTCATTAGTTAAAATTTATAAATTTTTTTATATTAAAAAAATGGATCAAAACTTATATTTAATTTTGATGACTTATTGTAGATCAAATATTTTTTTTGATCAAATTACTCTTATAAGATTCAATATGTAACTTCTCATCTGCATTAGCTTGTAAATATGTATAAGGATAATTTTATTAGAAAAATTTGTTTGACCTATAATAAATCAGTAACAAGTCAATCAAGATCAAATATGAATTTTTATTTAATTTTTTTTATGCTAATATCAATAAATTCGGTAAACTTTAGCTAATGTAGGAATCTATTTGTTAGACAGAAACAAATATCAGGGGTACTGGATACAATTTTTCAAACCACAAAGATCCACTTATAATTACATCAAATTTCAAGGTAAGACCAAGGTCAGACAGTGTAATTATCCCCAAAAAATAATTATTTTTTTATATCATAAATCACAACCAATCAAAATCGAAACAAAAAATTAGATTTGATCACGATTAATCAACTTTCACCGTAAATTTATCTTTAATCAAAATACTTATTATAATTTTTAACTATAATTAACTAATATTTGACCTCATATAAAAATATCAGTAAATAGTCATTGTTCAGTTATAATTAATTAATATTTATTATATTACTTTTACTTTTAACTAAAATAATTAAATATAACAAAAATTCAATTTTTTTTTGGGTACGCCAAATTATTTTTGGCCGACCAAAACTTAATTATGCTAAAAGCAGTGATGACGTGACGGAGTTTATTAGAGTCAGCAGCAATTCGAAAGTTTATCATAATTATAATTTAATATAATATGTATAGGTCAAATGTGAAAAATTCTCTCTCTCTCTCTATAAGGTTGAGGAATAAGAAATTAATGTGGATAAATTAAATCTATTTTTAGGGTCAAATAAATAATATGCAGCATTCTATGATACATTGGTTGACTACGACTTGAAATTCGATTTCTTTTATCCTCTCTGTTAGACGGAGTTGCATGTTATTTCTGTCATCGTATAATAAAATAATTTTTTATTATATAATGTATATTATAAATAAAAATAAACTATATAATTCAACACATTACATTTAAAAAAAAATAAAAAAAATAATTTAAGGGTATTATCTATACAAAAAAATAAATAAATAGTGTAGTGGTGTCATAAATTTTTATTTGTGAGTAAAAAGTAACTTTAGACGTAGTTGCATGTTAATTTTTAAGGGTTTTATCTTTAGAAAAAAATAAATAAATAGTGAAGTGGTGTTAGAAACTTTCGTTTGTGAGTAAAAAATGACTTTTCTTTTTATGTAAGTGTAGATAATATTAATTAAGGAATTACATCAATCTTCCTGAACTTTCAATTATTGCCAAGCATTGTGTTAAATTCCTTATAATAAAAAAGACAAAAATACAAAGGGGAAGACATTCTAGAGAGAAAATCTTCTCTATTTTCTGTAATAATGTTTATCATCCAAAATGAAGGTGTACAAGGAGATTAAATATACAATGGGCATAATTGTTCTAACTAATCTAACAAACTTTATCACATAAATGATAAAAAAAATAGTTAGAGAGTGTATATCTCGTATCTAAGATAACCACAACTGTGATATTCGCGACTTGGCAAGCGACCTCAGTATCAACGACCTCGTGACGTGCAGTTGGGAACATGACCTTAGGATGTGTAAGCTTAGGTGTGACCTCACGATGATCGGTCTGGACTACAACCTCAATATGTGCTATCTGGTGTTCGACCTCATGATAACTAGGTTGGGAGGTCGAACTCTCAACAC
>NC_026152.1:4166080-4211388 GCF_000512975.1 Sesamum indicum
AAAGATAAAATTGCAACAGATAGTCATGGTTAATTTGAAATTAAGGGCCATTTGTATTGCTGGTGATCTTTCGAAGAGGGAAGCCAGTAGTTTAAAGACAGGGACTGTTTAAATAACTCGGCTGACTAACTTTTCCATGTGGGCCAATAGAAAGCAGAACAAATGACATGGGTTAAAGCGCTAAAATAGGGTTAAAAGCAAAATACCTCCTGTGTTATTGATAAAGAGCAAATTGCCCCCCTATGTTAAAAAAAAATGCAAACTACACCCCTGTCAATTAAACATTGTAGCACACTGCCTCCCTACATAAATTAAACGTTGGTGAGAAGGGTGAAAGATGAAAATACCCCTCTTTATATTTGAAAATGCTGACTGTTAGTCAAACTTAGGATTTTCATCTGTTGATTTTGTTTCTGGCGAGAGAAAAAAAGAGAGACGACCGAGAGGCGACTGAGAGAACACGAAATCCACTCAAATCCTTAAAAATCCACCACCGCCGCCGGCGAAATCCACTCAAACGCCATTGCCCGTGGCTGCGACACTGATTTTCGCAATTTCGAGCTTGATTTTCGCTATTTCGAGATCCGATTTCTACCGGCGAACTATTTTCCGTTCCCTTCATTCCCCGTCAAACGCCGTTGACCGCAGCTGGAATACCAGACATGGATAGTCTCGATCTATACAGCTTCATATTTCGAGATCTGATTTTTGATTTCCGCTTCTTCTGCTCTTAACCCATTATTTTGCTTTTAACCCATTAAATAATTATTTTGCTTCATATTTTGCTTTTAACCCATTAAATGCTTCATATGAATACCACCAAGATTTGATCTGTTTAACAATTCTGATTTTCAGTGGATCCCAATTCTAATATGAATACCACCAAGATTTCTTAAACAATAATTGATGGAGTATAGAATCCTCAAAGTTGAAAAGTAATCTGCTCTCACGTGTTTTAAGGTTTTTACTTTATTAATTTTAGTTAAATTCTACTGCAATTTTGGTTAAAAACTCTTGTAATTTTATTGGGTATTGATAAAAAGCATCTAATTATTATGCAAATATATAAATATATTATTATGCAAATAAAAGATTTAAGATTGCACAAATCCTGTACCAAACGTGTGGGGGTTGTCTCAAGGGTTAAAAGATATTCTCGGACTAGTAACCATAGAAAGATTTTACTTCCAATTATATATTAGTTCGTGAATTCAAAATATATGAACCATTGGTTACTATAAAAATATAATATTTTTTTTATCGTGATCAATTGTTGCTGACTGTTTTGATTTTTGGTTTAATAGAGGCTTTTTGTGAGGGGAAAAGCTGACAAAGTATCAAATTTGGAAGCAGTTAAGGTAGGCCTTTCTGTCTATACTGTTTTTTTATTTGTTTGATTAAGATTAGGGTTTAGTATATTTTATTCCATTTTTGGGGGATTGTAGATTTTGTCATGTTGTCCCACTGTGTTGTGTGTATGTATGAAAATGTTTAATAATTTGTGGTCCATTTTGTGGTCCCAATTATGTTGGATCTTTTTTTTTAGTCAATCTATACTTGTAAATAATGCTATACTTTTATTGTTATGTGCATGAAAAGCACCCTGTGTCAGGGTTTTACTTCTTGCTGAAGCATTATTGATTGTCTTTTTTGTTGGGAAGTTACTGTGCTTTTTTTGTTATGTGTATTTGTACCCCCTGTATTATGGTTTTGCTTCTTGCTGAAGCGTTATTTTTTTTGGTTTATTTTATTTATGTACAGATGTTTCAAACACATGACATAAATTTTTGGTGGGGTGAAAAATTTGTAAAACATCCTAAACTTAGTTATGTAGGAGGGCATAAGAAAGTTTTTGAGAAATTGAATTTGGATTATTTGGGTTTATATGAATTAGGAGAAACGTATGAACAATGTAGGGGGAAAAAGTCAGTGCTTGAATTTTATAATAAAAATCCACTCTACCAATAGAATGGGGTATAAGACAAATTAAAGAAGAATGTCCTAATATTTGTTTGGTTGAGCTACAAAATTGTCATAAAAATTTGGATGTTCTCGTAAATATTTATGTACAGGAAGAGGATGTTGAACCTATTCTAATCGTAGATAGTCAAGGTAATCCAGTTGAAAATAAGCAGGAAGAAGAAATTAGATACTTGTTAGATGAGATAGATTTTGATGAATTGGATGGAGATGGGAATGAGAGTGAGAGTGATGGGAGAAATGACTGTGAGGGGTAGGGGTTGGGGGGGGGGGGTTGAGTGTGAGGGTGATGGGAGGATGGACTATGAGGGGTAGGGTACAGAGGGTAAGGGATTGGATGGGGTTGAGTTTGAGAGTGTTGACTGTGAGGGGCAGAGGGGTGTGGCATTGTGGGATGATGTTCCAATAACTGAAAATGTTGAAATTCTAGTTCAAAACAGTTCTGAAAAGATGACTGAAATGAGAAAAAGAAAGATGTATGAAAGAATTTTGAATGAGTCCTCATCGAAATTTGATGATTCATCTGATGAGGATTATGTGCAAGGTAGTGAGGAGGGTGACAGTGAGGCACCTAGTGTGATTTTAGAAGATATTGAATGTGAATCTAATGATGATATTTTCCTGTCAAAAAATCCAACAAAAAAAGACTTGATGAAAAAATTGAAAAAAGTGATGAATGACAAAAATAGATAAAATTGCCTGAAAAAGTTGAAACTGAAGTTGGAGAAAATGAATGGGCTAGTGATGATGGAAATGAGGATGATTTGGTTAGCTTAGAAGGTAGTGATGATAATGAAAATAAAAAGCACCATGTTTTTAAAGAATCTGATTCAATGAAAAATGTAAATCTGGTAGTCGGATGAAATTCCAAAATGTTGCACAGTTTAGGGTGACTTTGAGGGACTGGTGCATATGGAATGGGGTAGATATTGAATTTTTAAGAAATGAAGCTGCAAGAGTGACTGCAAAATGTAAAGTGGAGGGTTGTGAATGGAGGATCCATGCCTCACCAATTCAAGGTGGACCTACATTCCAAATTACAACAATGAAGGGCAAGCATACATGTGCAAGAACATATGAAAATAGGCTTGCCAATGAATCCTATCTTGCAAAAAGAATTGAAAATGCAATAAGAGATAGTCCAACAATTCCTGTTCAACAACTAAAAAATAGAACTCGCTCAAAATGCAATGTGGATGTGAGTAGATTTAAGGTGATGAGAGCCAAAAAAGGAAGCTTTAGAGAGAATCAGGGGGGATGATGCAAATCAATACGAATTGTTGTGGGATTACTGTGAAACTGTCAGAAATTGTAATCTAGGGTCTAAGCTCACACTTAAAAAACTGGAAAATTCAGATCCCCCAATTTTTGATAGAATGTATTTAAGTTTGCATGCTTTAAAGAAGGGTTTATGGAAGGGTGTAGGCCAATCATAGGCCTTGATGGATGTTTCTTAAAAACTGTTTATGGGGGTCAATTGCTTGTGGTTGTGGGAAGGGATGGAAATGATAATACATTTCCAATTGCGATGGCTGTAACACAGGTAGAAAACAGGGACACTTGGGGTTGGTTTGTGAGTGAGCTTCTAGATGAAATAGGGGGTTTGGGCACCACAAAATACTCTTTTATTTCTGATAGACAAAAAGGTCTTGTTGAGGCCTTAAAAGATTTGGTGCCAGATGCTGAACATAGATTTTATTTGAGACGCATGTATGAAAATTTCAAAGTGAAATTCAAATCTGTTGAACTGAAAGAATACTTTTGGAAGGCAACCTCAACTGCAAACAAAAGAAAATTTGAGGGTTTTATGAAAAAAATTAATGAACTTGATCCAAAGATAAAAGTTGATGTGGAAACAGCTTCTGGATGGCTAAGAAAGATAAATCCACAATAGTGGGCAAGATCACATTTTTCAGTTCATAGCAAATGTGATATTTTGGTGAATAACTTGTGTGAAAGTTTTAATAATTACATACTTGAGGCAAGGGACAAACCAATTATAAGTATGTTTGAGTGGATTAGAACAAAATTGATGTCTAAATTGCAATTGAAAAAAGAGGGAATGGAAAAGTATGGAGGATCAATTTGCCCTAACATCCTAAAGAAGATAAATAAGCAACAACATGCTGCAAGAAACTATTTCATTAGGCGGTGTGGGGGACAGTATGAAATTGACCACTTCTTGAATAAGTATGTGGTTGACTTAGAGAAGAAAACATGCAGTTATGGCATGTTTCAGTTAATAGGATACCCATGTTGTCACTCTTGTTCAGCAATTGTTTCAAAAAGGGCTAAAATAGATGATTATGTGGATGACTTTTATAAGAAGACAGTTTACCTCAGAGTGTATAATGACATGATACATGCTGTCCTTGGGGCACAAAATTACATAAAGATTAGTTTTCAGCCCTTTAAACCTCTTAAGATGAAAAAGAAAAGGGGCAGACCTAAGAAACTTAGGAGAAAGGGTCCTAATGAGCTGCAGTCAATACATTAATGCGAAATGGATTGACGCATATATGCAGTAAATGCCTTCAAATAGGCCACAACAAGGGCAACTGCAAGAATGAAATACATCCAAAGTCGAAGTTTTTCAAGGTTTGTGTCAGTTTTTTAATATGTCATTTAATAATTGTAATCTGTTATGTAACAAAATTAATTTTTTTGCAGGCAAATGTTGCTCTTTCAAGCATGTTCAATGAATTATGCTCTTTCTGTTTTATCCCTTCATGTTTTTTTTTAAACTCATTTCTGATCACAATTTGCAGGCTACATCAAAATGAAAGAGAAAAAAGCAGCAATGTAGTACAACCACCTGCACCTGCACTAGGCTTTGCAACCCAGGTATGTTCTTCTTTATTAAAATACTTTTAAACCAACCCAGCTATAGCAAATATTTTCTAAATTTAAATTTAATGCAGCAGCAAGTAGGTTATCAAGGCCCTAGAAATGCATCCTTGTTGGAGAATGATACTCCAGCAGCTTCTTCAATACCTGCAATTAGAAAATACAACAAGAGGCTAACTATTTCACAAATTTTGGACAAAATGAAAGAAAGACAAAAGAGAAGACAACAAGAGTAATTTAGACTGCATTTTCATCTTGTAAATGGCCTTTTTTTTTTTTGGTTATATGGTCTGTTCCTTTTGTAAATGTAAAAAAAATTGTCTATTAATATGACACTCAATTCCTTTTGTAATGTGGCACTAAAAACAATATCAAGTTTCAATCCTTTTTAATGGAATCCAATTTTTTATTTTTTGTGAATTTTTGTTTAGTTTTGGTGTTTATTCTTTCGGTACATTTTCAGCTTTTATTTCTAGAATTTGAGCATGAGGAATCCAGTCACAAAAATGCAAAAAAAGTTAAAATACGGAATGAGGTAGATGACCTTGACATTTTCTCTGTTTTTGGAGAAAAAACGTGAGAAACAAGTGGAAGAAGGAGAAATTGCAATAACATATGAGCAAGCTGTTGCACTTTTATTTGGAAAAAAATGCAAGGGGGTATTTTGCACTTAATCTCTTTCATTTGATGAAAGAGGGGCAAAATTATCAATAAACAATATAAATATGGCTCCCCAGTTGCAACATTGGCGCTTGCGCCACACCTTCCACTCGCAAGGTCCAATTGCTACAGTAAAATTTTTGCAGGGAGGTAATTAGATATTTTTTATATCAGAGGGGATATCATACACATTGTCCATATTACAGGGGGGTGCCCTGCATTTTTCCCCGTTAAATTATAAACACGACTTCGACTTCATCTTCCTTCAGCCTACATAAAACGCCCTCGTCCTCAACTGCAGCGTCTTCTTCACCTGAGCCTCTGTTTCTGTTTCATTCATAATATCCACAAACATCCTCACTTATTGAAAATAGACAGACAGCTGCACCTCTCTCCTGTCAATTATATCATTATATTTGTATTGGGGTGGGGTGGGGTGGGGGGGATAAAAGTGTAAATTTATCATCAAATAGAAAAGAAGAAGAAAAGAAAAATATGATTCTCATATGACCACCAAACAAAAGTTGCACATAAATTAAATTCTGCGGAGCAACATTAGGATTCAAATATGTTTCAATTAAATTTGATAATACAGTTGAGAATTCGGGATACAATTTTTGCCTTTTATTTACTTAATAAATAACAATACATTGCGTCAATCATTATATTATTTTTTTATTGATATATATATTAATATAATAAAAAATAATTAAATAAATTACAATAAACTTATATAAAATGGGATAAATATCATATAGAGTAATTTCAATAACTTTTCCTTAGATTTGTCATAATTACGAATAGCCCCTCATTCTTTAAAAGATTTGAATGACAGTCTAACAATTAGCAAAATCCGTTAGTCTCCGTTAGGTTTCCATCAATTTTTTGTGGTGAACTGATCAAAATGCCATTGTAGATTAAGAATTATAAATTTTATTTATTTTTTATGGATTAAGCGGATATTTCTTTTATAATTTTTCAAATTCTTCCACCCACCTCGTCTGACTTTTTAAATTTTTTTAATTTTTTTAGAAAAATACAGTAAAGACAAAGTTGATAATATTATATCTCCATTTAAAGATTATATAATTTCTTTAAATATTATAAAGGTATTTATAATTTTTTAAATAATAAGGGATTATATCAAACTTTAGCAAACCTTGTTTTAATTTACCCAATCAAATATATTGGCCCGTTATTCAATCTCTTTCATTGATTCCGACACACAATTCCTTAATTTGGATAAAGTTTTAAGGAAATTCTTATTTAATTATACTAGTAGTATTTCATATCAATTATGAATGTATTGTTATATTAGTGCTGATTAAATCACGACTTTTTTTAATATTTAAAAAATTATTATTGTTGATATTAAAATATTTTAAAATAAATTATCAATTAAAGCCCAAAAAAATCAGCTAATAATTGTATTTCAAAATAAAATATCATAATAAGTTTGGGTTTTTCATATTTTCAAAAAATGAATTCATGAGCGCATACCAATTTTGGGTCATATGTATTTTTATGAGTCAATTCAAAATAAATAGAAAGTTATTTCTTTTATTTGGATTGATTAAGTTAGACTAGATATATGTTCAAATACAGTAATAAAAAAATTGGTATGGCATAGTATCAAAACTGTCATATGGTGAGTGTACAACCCCTTCTTTTTATAACAGTACTAGCCGTTGTGGTACATTGTTTCTACATGCATATAATAAATAATCTCTCACGTTTTAAAATATATTATAAATATAAGTAAAATATATAAAACCAATACATTATATTAATAAAAAAAAGAAAAAAATAATTTATCAATTAATGTAAATTTTGTAAAGTTGAATAAATTAGTTATTTTATTTTGAAAAATATTTTTGATTTCATAAAAAAATAGTGCAAAGGTGTCATTAAACTGTCATTTGAGAATGTAAACAGACTTTTTTTTTTTTAATAGTATAAATAAATTTAAGTAGACTAGCCGTCAATGGGGAGTGATACTACTTATAATATCTTTTTTGTTAGTTTGCAATTAAATATTTGAAAAAGATAGGTATAAGAGACCCTAAATGCAGGGAGTTTTTGTGGTATTAAAAAAGACTCATCTTTTGCAAGCATTAATACTTAAAACTCATCAACGTGGCTAAATAATTTCTTCTTTTTAACTACTAGCAACGATGGCACACCATTTCTGCGCATATAATTTTTTTAGCAACTGCTCCATAAATTTTGTACGTATTTTGTTTTATCTTTTCATTATTGATTCATGAGCCATGTTTTTTTCCTATCCTCCCTTTTAAAAAGTTTATTGCTTCGTATTGCTTAGTTAACTCCTATGACATTTCTTCTGCACATGTTTTCTTTATATTTATCCTTATAATTATATTTATCATTTCGATACTTTTCAAATGTATTTCAAATTTATTTAATTTTTTAATGCTTACTTTATCAAAGTTTTCAATATTGAAAGTATAAAGAATAATTTATTTCGCTTTACACTATAAAAAAATACGGGATTTGTAATGGCTATTTTTTGCCGTTTCATTACACATGGCTTTTGTTATAAATTTGTAACGGATAAATTGTGATGATGTCCTGCCAGAGATAATATAAATTTCACTAAATTATAACGACCGAAACCGTTGAAGGGGCCTTTACAAAGTAAATATATCACAGAAAATATTACAAGATGAAGTCCATTATAATTTGTCATAGTTATAGAAATTAGGGACGGCGAACATTTCTTATAATGTTCGCCGTTACAAATAATGTATGAAAGGCCGCTACAATTTTTTAAAAGGGGAAGACCGTTACAAAATCCGATAATATATTTTGATCATTACCAGTCTCGTATGATTTTTGGTATGGCTCGTTAAATTTGAAACGGCTCATAGAAAAAATGTACAGCCATTCCAAAAGCCGTCTAAAAAACTGTGAGAAAGTCTATGTTGAAAGGGTGTTATAAACACCGTGGCAATATGAACAGCTATTTTTACCCGCTTCTATTACAAAAGCCATTCTAAATGAGAAAATTATAACGGCTATATTTTTCGCTCCAAAAGCTGGCACAAAATTGCTTATATTTATGTGTAGTTGCACGTTATTTTCATTTCATTTTATTTATTCCAGAATTGATTATTAACCACACATACTTCCAATATCTCTCTGGTTTTCGTGCATATACACTTGATTAGGTAGAAGTGCTTAATTTCTGGACTGGTAACTGCTGATCTCTTGATTTGATTGCCTAGGTAACAATAACTAATTTAACCATTTTTGTTACTTAAATTTTAGTTTTATAATCTTTTTATGTTATATGTTATGTATTCTTAACTAGTACAATGTAATATTTATAAATTTATAGATCGAATTATATAATTATATATATACATGTGAATATGCAGCGATATATCATCACGTTACGGCAACTCAGGGGATGAATGTATAATAAGAACCTCATAAGGAGGGCAAGTTTTACACTGGAGTTTGAGGATAGGGTTAAGACTTTCATACAACGGGCCAAATGTCAGCATGGATATATGGATGGATATAAAATTAGACGCCCTTACCGGAAGTGCAAAAACGCAAAGTTCAGAACACTCCACGATGTTAGTTATCACTTGTGTATGCGCGGGTCTATACTAGAATATTATAATTGGACTTCGATGCCAATGAGAGGGTGCAAGAGTACTTTGATGTTGTGATTGCGGCCCCAGTGCAGGAGGACCAACCCTCAACTGCTTCTGAGGAGGGTAATTATTCACATTGGGTTGATGAACAATAGATAAACTGGGTACAAAAGATGGTTTTTAATGCAGTCGGGCTTGGTTATTTCTCTTCTTACCACGATGGTGTGTCTGAAGATGGTACGAGATCATGCCTTATTGATGCCGGTCTTAGTTCATATTATTACAGCCCCTATGATTATGTGTTAGGGTTGGCAGACCGATTTTACAATGTAACGCATGCTGTTGACCAGCCATTGTGGAACAGTTGCACCTGATCTCAATTAGCATTTGTTGCTGAGTTGGTGAACATCAAGGCGGACGGTCATATTTTTTAGCGATCATATGATAAACTATTCCAGTGGGCTAAGGTCAACCCTGCCGAGGAATTACTATAGTACGAAGAAATTGATAAAGGATTTAGGTCTACTCGTTGCAGAGATTAATGCGTGTAAAAATGGTTAAATGTTGTACTAGAAGGACGACGTTGATTTGGAATAAGCTTTGTGGAGATGCTAGGTACAAGCCAACGTGGGAGCGAGATCCCCGCCGCAACAAGTCGCCATATGTCGTTCTTAGGTACTTGGCGCTTACTCCCCGTTTGTAGAGATTGTATGCTTCGAGAGCAACTGTGGAGCACATGACGTGGCATACCACACATCAGATGAAGGAGCGCTCCATGTGTCATCCTTTCGATATAGAGGCTTGGAAGCATTTTGACTGGACGTATTCCGATTTTGCTAAAGAGCAGCATAATGTTCGCAACGGGCAGTATGTCGTACTTATTCATGTGGATCTGTTATACTTATCTCGTACAATCTCCCCTGGGTATTTCCATGAGTTCTCAGTACATGTTCTTACGATGGTGATCCTTGGCCCTTCTAATTCGAAGCGTCTGACCGATGTGTACTTGGAGTCGTTGATCGAAGAGTTGTTGCAATTGTGGGATGTGGGTATTCGAACATACGACAATGCCATGGACCAGGCATTCACTATGCGTGCAGTATTGTTATGGACTGTGAACTACCTACCCACCTATGGGATAGCGTTTGGATGGAATACTGCCGGTATTATGTGTTGTCCAGTTTTTATGGATGACACATGGGCATTCCATTTGTAGAATGGTAGGAAGACGTGCTACTTTGACGGCTATAGGCAGTTTTTACTAGATGACCATCCCTACCAAAGGAACAAGAAAAACTTCACAAAAAATAGTGTGGAATATAAGGTTGCACGTTCGAGGGTAATAGGAGAGCAGATCCACAATTGAGTTGCAAACATCAATTTTGCAATTAAACAGTCGTTAAGACTCTCCCTTCTGGCTATGGTAACAACCACAAGTGGACGAAGAAAAACATCTTCTAGGATATTTCATATTGGGCAACGCATCTGATCCGACACAATTTTGATATCATGCACATTTAGAAAACTATGTTTGATAATATATTCAACACCTTGATGGACATAAAGGGAAAGACGAATGATAATTTGAATGTATGGAAGAACCTGAAGATCATATGTAATCGATTGGAGCTCGAGTTAAATGAACGGAGACTGAATGTTATACCTAAAGCGGTCTATACCCTTATGAATGAGAAAAATGAGGATATGTGAAAGAATTCGTGGTCTTAAGTTTTTCGACGAATGCGCATCTAACATTGTTGCTGTGCGACATGGCGGAGTTGAGGATGCACATCATGAAGAGCCATGACTGTCATGTATTCATGCAGAAATTGATCCCCATTGCCTTTTGTAAGATGTTTCCTGAGCATGTATGGAGCACATTAACGAAGGTGAGTCTTTTATTTTAGAGCATTTGCTTGACCACGCTTGATGTCACCAAGCTACATGAGTTGGAATACAGTGTTGCCGTCATCATGTGCAACCTTGAAAAGATATTTCCTCCAGCTTTTTTCGGCTTAATGGAGCACCTCATTGTTCACCAGTCATACGAGACTTGCGTAGGGGGGCCAGTGCAATACAGTAGATGTACCCCTTTGAAAGGTTCCTATGTGACTTGAAGAAAAAAGGTGAAGAACAAAGCACATGTCGAGGCATGCATTGTCAAAGAAATCGAATTATTCCCTTCACACTACTTTGAGCTAGACATTCTATCCAAACGAAGCATGTCTCATATAGATAATGATGAGCTTCGAAGATAGAATCCAACAGTCTTTTTCAATCATCCTGGCCAAGCTAGTCGGGCCTCAAAGAAGAGATGACTCAGTAAGAGGCATGAATGTACATCCTCGTTATCACCTTGTTAGTATAAATTTAAAAAAGATGTACTAAATAGACGAACTATTCATATGGCACAACAAACAGTACAGGTGTGCTACATTGAGTACCCAAGTATTAAGAGTGACAAAACTGATTGGATGACTGTTTGCAAAATCAGAGCACAGAGAGTAGTTGATGAGTCTCGGTGGACTGATATTGAATATTAGCCTGAGAAAGTCATACCAGTCCCTCAAGTTGCTATGGACAATCAGATATACAATCTCCATGATTTGATGGTATATAATTATTTGTTGATCTTCAATTGCACAACAGTAGGGTGTAGGTACATCACTGATGCAACATGTTCAAACTGATAATGAAGATGAGGGGGATGATGAAGATTGCTTCAAGGACTACGAGATTGATGAATATGAGGCTACATAATCTAGTGTTTTGTAATGAAATATTTTAATTTTGAAATATTGTACTAAAAAAATTTATGCATTTGGAACGACCAAATATTAAAACACAGTTACACAAGTCGTTACAATGTATGATGGCAAACTTTTGGATCCATTTTCGGAAAAGAGGAGAAATGAAATTTTGTAACATCCCTAATTTAAAAGGTTGTTACAAAAGCCGGTGCAAATAATATTAGTGGCGGCAAAATAAAAAAAAATTGGGGGAATCTATTTATTTAATTGGTCGTTACAAAAGTTATACCGAAAGCCAGTATTATCTTAAATTGTAGAGCCATTTAAAAGGTCGTTACAAGACTTGTTCTAATTGAAAAACTTATATTTGCAATTACGATATCTTAAAATTCGAACACCTGATTTATACTAAATATATAGATATATATATAAGAATGTGTCCATTAGATCATATCGAACGGCATGATTTAAAATCACATGGACTGATTCAACGATACACCATCTTGAATTATTATACTTATATTTCGGGTACGATATCTCGACATCCGTATACGTAATAAAGCTAAAACTTTGGCAAACGTATTCTATTATAAGTATGATCATATCTCATAGTTTGATCTGAATTTTGACGGACCGATTAACCCATGCAGTTCAACAATATAAGATGATAGTTACATCAATGTAATACTAACATTTATCAATATACAAATTTACTGCATAATGTGGACATATATCAATGTCAACTATAAATTTTTTTTATGTATTTCAATTGTATTATTCCATATAATGGATACTTTTATACAATATTAAATTATTTAGGTTGGATTTTTTTTGTACAGTTTATGAAAATTAATTAATTGTTTGGAATACTTTTAGGAACGACTTTACGAATGAGAGGGGCAAAACGACGTCGTTCTTCATTTTTTGAATACTCTTTGTAACGGCTTACAAGGTCTTCCAATATGATGTCGTTTATGTTAAGCACAAATATCACATGTTGTAACTCTCTTTGTAATAGCTTTATACACGGTTGTTTTATTGAAATTCATTTAGGCATGGCTCCTCATTAATTGTAATACCATTTTTACCGGTGGCCATTCCAATATATATATATATATATATATATATATAAGGGGTACTTAGCAGATTTTTTCCCAATTTCTCCCTCACTCTCCTGTCTCTTTCTATCTCCCCTCCCCCTACGTCTGCCCTACCACTAGGGGTGGACAAACGGGTCGGGTTAACCGTGTCCCGACCCGACCTAATTCGATTTGGGCAAACCGTGGTAGGATTTTTGAATTTTTATGACGGGTTCGAATAAATCGAAACCGGCCTATTTTTAATCGGATCGGGTTCGAGTTTTAAAATCCAACCCGACTAACCCGATCGGGTACCCGACTTCAAAAGGGGCAAAATGAGAGGGTTTATGAACCTATCTTTTACACAGTTCTCCCTCTCTCTCAGTGAGTTTTCCCCTCTTCTTCTCAGTTCTCACCCTTCCCACTCGCCGTCGCACGCTCTTCACCCTCTTCTTCTTAGTTCTTATCTGGAATTTTTGCTGTTACTCCACACATCTTTTTCAAGATTTAATTTTTCATTGGGAAATCAGGAAACCCAGATATAAATCTATCTTTTTTTATAAGATTACTTTTGATAGAGGTGTCCAAGATATTTTCTGAATTGGGATTCCTTGAATCTTCATCTACAGCCATAGGTAAGGTTTCTGTTGTTAGCAACTGTTCCTACGAACCCCCCACCCCTCACATGTTGAACTTTTTTATATCTTGTTGTTACCATTTTCTCAATTACTTATCTTCTGTTCGTGTTCTTCTTGAATTAAACAATTTGAATGTTCTTTTTTGTCTTTGGCTATTTCTTTATTATTGTGAATATTATTCTTTGATATTAAAAAGGTTTTCTGTTTGTGTTATTGTTGTTTGTGTTGTGTACATATCTTAGTAGTAAGTTTATTACTTGGGGTTGTATTATGGTGGTGAGTTCATTAATCTACTTCAGACTATGTATAATTATTGGGAGTGTAAAAATATTGATCATGTGAAACCCCTGATCTAAACAAGTTGACCATTGTCATGCTTTGTGATAAAACAAGTATAGAGAAAGGGAGAACATACTATAGTATATAGTGCCTTTGCCTCCATTAATTTACTGCAGCTACTTCGTTTTGCTTCTGCTGCTCCATCACTTGACATCTTTAAATTAAATTTTCAAAAGAATAAAGTTAAAAAAAATTATCCCTATGTTTTATAATGCATAAAGCTGTCAAATTATCCCTATGCTTTCTAATGCATAAAGTTATAATGCATAAGGTGAACATATAATGCATAAAGCTGAATTTGCCTTTGATTGAAAAAGAAAAAAAGTTGTAGCTTTTTCCTATGTTTTCTCGATTAAACAAGAATTGTTTGGGGTTAGTTGTGCTTTAAATTCCATCAACTGTTTGAGTATATATCTCAGACATGATTTTATATAACCATAATTTTGAAGTGATTCTTACACTATATTTTTGAAGTGATTCTTAGACTATCTTGTGTATCTTACATGTAGATGTTTTAATATTGCAGATGTCAAATTCTCAATCTCAATCTTCACCCACTGTAGACTTATCAGATGCTCAAGATCAAGGCATAAATGTGAACATGGTTCATAATCAGGTCAGTGGTGATCATGTTGATAATCTCGACTTTGATGTTGATGAGGGTATGGATATGTCAGAGGATGAGGACGATATTTCACTTGATTCTAAGAAAAGAAAAAAGAGGGTAGTGACTTCTAAATCACCTTGGTGGGATCATTTTCATAAATTTTACTGTGAAAAACATAAAGTGAAAAAGGCTAGATACAAATATTATAGTAGAGTCAATCCAAAAGTACATGGAACTAGGCCTCTAAAGAACCAATTTGAATCCTGCAAGAATAAACCTCATGATATTTCCACCAATCAGACGAGATTGTCTTTTCAATCAATTCGTTTAGGCGAAAAAGAAGCCCCTCTTGTCAAATGGAGATTTGATCAAGAAAAAATTAGAGAGGCTTTGTCTTATATGTTGGTTTTAGATGAGCTCTCATTTAAAACGGTTGAGAATTCTGGATTTAGACATTTCATATTGATGGCTTGTCCAATGTTTACTATTCCATCAAGAAGGACAATAACAAAAGACATTTTTCATATGTATGTCAATGAAAGAGCAAGATTGAAGTCATTTATTAAAAATCATGCTCAAAGGGTTTGCATTACAACAGATACTTGGACATCTATTCAGAAAGTCAATTACATGTGTCTCACTGCTTATTTTATTGATAATGATTGGAATTTACATAAGATATTTTTGAACTTTTGTCCAATTATCGGACACAAAAGTGAAGAAGTTAGTAGAGATGTTGAGAAATATTTGCTTGAATGGGGTATTGATAGGGTTTTTACGATTACTGTTGATAATGCATCTTCTAATGATGGAGCTATGGTTTACTTGAAAAAGAAACTTGAAAACTGGGGTCAAAATTTTTTAGGTGGAAAATATGTGCACATGAGGTGTATGACACATATAATCAACCTTGTGGTTCAGGATGGTTTGAAAAGGAAGGATGAGCATGAGGTAATATCTTGTATTAGAGGGGCAGTTAGGTACGTGAGAAACTCTCCGGCTAGGTACAAAAAATTTCAAGAATACGCTGAATTTATGGAAACAAAAAAGTTATTGTCTCTTGATGTACCTACCGGATGGAACTCCATCTACTTGCTTATAAGACTGATCTTTCAAAGAAACCATTTGGTGGGGTTCCTATTGAATCCGACTGGGATAGGGCAAAGATGCTATTGAAGTTTTTGAAGCATTTTTACAATCTCAAATTGTGCATTTCCGGTTCTTCATATGTCACATCTAATATTGTGTTTCATTGCTTTTCCAAAGATGGTTGAATAATGATGATGTTGAATTAAGTGATATGGCAAGAAAAAGGAAAGAAAAATTTGACAAGTATTGGGCAATTGAAAAGATGATATGGTTTTGTATTATGGTGTGATACTTGATCCACATCACAAATTGAGGTTTGTAGAATTTTTCTTTGATAAATTATATGGTGGTATTGGACAAAGTAATGCAATGAAAGAGAGAGTACGAGATGGTCTTCATGAGTTGTTCAATGATTACAAATTAAGATATGGACACACTCTTCAAGGAACTTTAGAAAGCCCGGGTTCATCGTTTAGTCGTGTTTCTTCATCTTCTTCCTCATCAAAGGAAATGTTTATGCATGATGAAGAGAACGAGACTCGCAGGTTTTCTTTACAACAAGAGTACATGATGTACATGATAGGGGGAAAAGATCACGTGAAATCAGAGTTAGAGAAGTATCTTAGTGAGGATGTCGAAGAGTATAGGGAAAAGTTTGATATATTAAAATGGTGGAAAGTGAACACTCAGAGGTTTTCGATCCTCTCAAAGATGGCTCGAGATATATTGCCAGTTCCTGTCTCTACTGCTGCTTCAGAGGCCGCATTTAGCACTAGTGGTCGTGTTCTTGATGTATTTAGGAGCTCACTATCTCCTAAAATTGTTCAAGCTATTATTTGTGCTCAATATTGGATCCATAAAGATTCCAAGCCAATAAGCATAGAAGAAGATTTAAGTAAAATTGTAATGTTTGAGCAAGATACTTTTTATTTTTTATTTTTTGCTCTGTTTTATATTAAATTCTATACATTTTTATTTATATTAATCTCAATTTTTTTTTTGTTTTCTTCTAGAGCTAACAAAATTGGAAGTTGATTCAATCATAATTGATATTTGATTGGACTATTTTGGAGTTTGGACTATTTTGGATCTAGTACTTCACATGTAATTGTAAATTAATGATTAGAATGTACTAATTTGATGGATTATTTTGTTCATGTTGTTTGCAAATGATGTTTGCAAAAATTGAATATCTCTTGTGATTCTTTGCCATTGCAATTTATTTTATGAATAAAATTTTATTACTTCATAATAAAAATAATAAAAAAAATTAAACTTGCATAAAATTACTCGACTAACCGGGTACCCGCCCTACTGGAGTTAGGGATAAGATAGTGTTATACACTACCCGACGAGTCGGGTACCCGACCCGTGGAACCCGACCCGACGCCCACCCCTAGAACAAGGTATCACCTACCTGAGTGGGAGGGACAAGATCGTCGATATCAGACCCCATAGGACATGTTTAACCATCCCCCCACCACCTCCCCACTAGAAGGCCCCCCACACCCCACCAACAACCAGTGCATATGACATTCGTGATAAGTAACTGGTCATTCCCCCTCCCCACTTTTTTTGTATGTAACTTTTATTTGCATGTAATTTTTAATTATGTGTAATTTTTTTAAATATATGTAATTTATTTGTAACGATTGATTTAAAATTTTTTCAATAATTTTTATAATTTTCAATAATTTTAATACATTTCTGAAAATTTCTGTAAGTTTTAAATTTTTTTCTTACTTTTCTATAATTTTTAAAATTTTTCTTAATTTCCTGTGATTTTTAAAAAAAATCTATAAATTTTTTGTAAGATAAAAAGATATTTTCTGTAATTCTGTAATTATAAAAAAAATTCTGTAATTTTTCAGTAAGATAAAAAAATTATTTGGTATTTTTCTGTAATTTAGGAAAAATTTGAACCTTCATGGAATTTTTAGAAAATATTTGGACCTTAATGCAAGTTTTAGTAAAATTATGAATTTTAGGAGAATTAGAAAAAAATAGAACTTAATGTAATTTTAGAAAAAAGTTGAACCTTAATGCAATTTTTAGAAAATATTTTGACCTTAATGCAAATTTTTAGGAAAAATTATGAATTTGAGGAGAATTAGGAAAAAATGAACCTTAATGTA
Source organism: Sesamum indicum (assembly GCF_000512975.1). Taxonomy (NCBI): domain Eukaryota; kingdom Viridiplantae; phylum Streptophyta; class Magnoliopsida; order Lamiales; family Pedaliaceae; genus Sesamum; species Sesamum indicum. The sequence goes on from NC_026152.1 coordinate 4,183,831, forward strand.
ATTTTAGAAAAAATTTAGACCTCAATGCAATTTTTAGAAAATATTTGGATCTTAATACAATTTTTAGAAAAAAAGGAACTTTAATGCAGTTTTTAAGAAATTAAGGAGTTCCTAAGAATCATAGAATTTAATAATTCTTAAAAAATTATGGACTACAATGCAATTTTTATGAAAAAATGGACTTCAATGGAAATTTTAGGAACATTTAAAAATTTTGGAAAAAAGTTAATCTTATCAATAATAAAATATAATTAATAATTTTTAAATTATAGATCCATGACTATGGGTGTTCCGCCTCCTCCGAAATGAGGTCGTAGCCGGGGCCATTGTTGTGCACGCTGTCGTGGCCCTCGCAGTCCTCCTCCCATTGATGGTGTGGATGCACCCCCACCACCGGAGCTTGTATCTATGCCACCACCGATGTGGCGGGGGTCAACCAGCCGTGGGGTTAGAGACAGTATATCAGCCTCCGGGATGTGAGGTACGTACGTAATAATAATTTATTAAATCATTTTATAAAATTTTTATTAATATTTTATTGTTCTTAATATTTAATTATTTTTTCAGGACGGACTGGGATTTTTACTTTGCGATCCATGCTATTGTGAAACGACATTATCCGCATTCCTGGGGAAACATATCGCAGATACTACCGGAGCACTAGTTATTCTGATTTAACAATTTAAAGGTAAAAATAATATTTAATTTTAAGTAATCTTATAATTTTTTAATATATAAAATTTGCAGCTATCTTACTGGTGAGACTACGACAACGAGTCGATATTCGAAGTTGTCAAGTCACAGGCGGTTAAGTTCTTGGGAGAGTGGTTCGCCAATGCCCGGAATCAATTGGTCGATCGCTGTGGCTAACCGAGGAGATCTGGCGCCACCTATTGGAATTGGAGTACTGGGCGAGCCCATAATTCTAGGCACAGTCGGAGAAGAACAAGGTCAATCGAGTAGCCGACGCAGATGCAACTGCTACCATCTATAGTGGGGGGTCGTCCTCTATTGGGGCCCACAAGCATAAGATAGTAAGTATTTTAAACTATAGTATTAATTTAATTTAATTTTTTAATTTTTTCTTTAAATGATTTTTATACAGGAGGTAACTCGGACGCCACGTCAAACAGATTGAAGTACTACAAAAAGGAGGACGGCAAATGGAGCGGCCTGAGGGCACCTGGAGGTCACAGTAAGTATAAAAATAATTTAATTTTGGAATTTAAAATTATATTTTTTAAAAATCTAATCAATTAATCTATTTACATGAGCTATTGTTGAGGATGATGAAGAAATGCCAAAACCAGCAAAATAATGATCACCTCCACTATCCTCTCAAGGATTGGTGGCCCCGAAGGAGCAATAGGTGCGGTTGTCAGCAGCAGCGGGTTGAAAGAGGGGCTTAGTGTTAGGTCTTATCTCCAAGGTCCACTACACAGTTGCTGGACCATCACAGCCCAATAGTTCTACTGCTCCACTGCACTCGCCACCTGAGCTGCCGTGCCCCGACCTTGATGATCGGGTAGCGGGCTCGATGAGTGGATGTGATGGATGGATCCCGCCTGGCTTGATCCTCCAGCGCCCCAGCCTCCAGCTGATCTCTCGGTACCCGATGGCGACGACGACAACGATGAACATGCGGCTGAAGGGAATGCTGATTTAGATTAGGATTGTTTTTATTTGTAAAAATATATTGTAAAAATAATATTTTTATTTTCTTGTTGTATTATATATTTTTTATATATAATATTGAACATTTAAGAAATTACAACTACCTAGATATAACAAAAAATTCAATAACTTATTTTTATAAAAATAAATACTAAAATAGATAAAATACAACTAAATATTATAAAAATATTTTTTTATCATTGCTTTTGTAAGGATTTTTGGTATAAGAATAACGTCCTATAATCACGACGTTATTACAACAACCGAGCAAAACATAGTTATCAAATTTGAAAACGATTGTCCAAAATGCCATTACTAAAATAGTATAAAAAACAATATTAAAGGCAATTGTAAAACTAAAACCAACATATGCATAAGGAGTTACAATGGCCGTTACAAAAATTTTAAAAAAAGAACTACAAAGCTCGATACAACAACCATTATAGCACTGCCGTTACAAAAAAGTATCCCAAAAATTGATCCAACATTGATGCAAAACCATACTTATATGTGTTACAAAGACCGTTCCAATAATAACTAAATCAAATTTAAATTGGCCGTTCCAAAAACAGGTCCAAATACATTTTCTGCAATTGGACTAATGTTGTAACAACCTCTCATGGCTGTTAAAAAGGTCGTTACAAAGTGTGATGACAGTCAAATAAGTTGTTATAAATACTTTGTAATGCCTAAATAAGCCACGGTAGGAGATGCCATTACAAAAGCAAGTACAATTTTAAAATTATTCTAAATTATTAACATGATCGTTACAAAAACCGTTACCGTAAAATAATTTTTTTTGTAGTGTTAGTTTGTCTATTTTGATATTAGCGCGCGAGTGAAAATATACTTTGCTCCTCATATTTAATGGTAGTATTTATTAATTTTCACAAGGCTTTCCGCCATCACCTCTTTAAAAGTTCAATACAAAGATTATTCATTTTGACTCAAAATAAAATAACAATAATTAACAACAACAATAATAATAATTTATATGGATATTTATGTTTGATGTGTTTTCTCATTCTCTCATTTGTTGTTCGTTTCTTTCTAAGTCAACGAAATAATTAAATTGTTACTTCAAATTTGAAATTGTTACTTCAAATTTGATTTTTCAAAATTAATATGGTTCTTTATTTTTTTATTCTATTATTTGTTTAGTGCAATATTTTTACCCTTCAATTTTAAGTAATCCAATATTGACAGATCATATTTTGTTAGCATATTGCTTATATATATGGGCGTCTATTGCTTTATCATCCTTCATATATGAAATTTTAGGTGAAATAAAAGTAAATGAACTACAATAATCTAAAATACCAAAAAAGATTGCCTCAAAATTATTTTAGCATGTAAGCATATATTTTACCTTGAAATTATTTCATGTCTTAATTGCCACCAATGCGTCATTTCTTATTAATTAGTTTAAAAAATATGGATAATTCTTGCATTGAGGTCAATAAATTTATACCGGCAGGACTGCAATAAATATATATGTGCGGGAACCGCATGCTACAATTTCTAGTATATATAAAAAACATGCTTTATTGGTCAACACTCAAGTTCAGATTTCATCGAATTATGCATAGGCATACATTAAAATTTTTATTATATTTAATAATTGAAAAAAAAGAGGAAGATAACTAAATTTTGATCTAAACTATTAAAATGAATTACATGAAAATATTTATTAAAATAAAAAATTAACAACAAAGGCAATTGAATAAAAAAGACGCAAAAAAAAAAAAAAAAAAGTATAACTAAAGGTATTTTAGACAAGTCATATTTTGTCAATTGTAGCAGTTATTATATGAGGGACTCCCCTTACTAAATAGTATAGATAAATATCAAATCATGAATTTAAATTTTATTCCAAGGGCCAGTTAATTATTAGTTAGATGAGAAGATATATGTGGTAATTTTTTGTAGTAAAAAAGATCAACAAACTATAAGAAAAGGAACAAAAATTGTAATGATTGAAAACTTATAATTTCTCTAAAAGATGTGTGGGTGGGCCATAAAATATTTGGGTTTCGTCGAAATCTAATACTATATTATGATATGGATGAAAATATTTGATAGCATCGTATTGAGGCAGAGAGTATGACAGGTTTCTAGAATATCAAGATCAAATAAATTATCAGACAGGCTACTTGTTAAGTCATGTTCCCCAGCAGATTCCTTTTGTCCTGACGATGTTTGCTCGTGTGGGATAGTATATTGATGTTCTTAATTTTGATTGAGGTAGATTTAAATACAAAATGAAGATTAGATATTCCAAACGACGAAATTTGAAAATGTTAGGGGTTTTTAAGACAGGGCGATTTGGAAATGTCAATGTATGGAAGAACTAGGCAAATTTGTATTGGAGAATTTGGGCAATCTAATGAATAAATAGGGGCAAAATTTTATTTTGGTATCATAAGAAAAAATCAGTTTTGTTTTTGGTGCCATAATTTTGACGCATCGAGTTTAGGTATCATTAAACCCAAAAATAAGTATTTTTGGTTCCATAACGTCATATGCGGCGCATATATGACTGTTATGCTCCGTTAACTGCTGTTAACCCCACTGTTTTGGCGGGAAACGTCACGTGATTCTACGAAAAGGAGGAAAAATTGGCCTTTTTAACATCCCATAGTGTTTTGGTATGATTAAACCTAAAAATAAGTTTTTTTGGTCTCATAAAGTCATGTGCGGCTTAAAATAAATAATACAACACATTTTAAAATAAAAGATAGAATCAGTAAATATGAAGCAAAATATATGGTTATAAATAAACAATTTGAGCTAATTGAAATCTAGTTTGACAAAAAATTGACAAAACCCAGTTGACAAAATATATGCATTGCAATGCATAATTTTTTGCTAATTGAAACTTGCCAAAAACTTCAACCTATACAGAAATTCTCTAATTTTTTGTCTACATATTTCTCTTTCCTTTATCCTTAGATTGTGCCTTCTGAGATGTCATTACACTGCGCAAGTTTGATATTTTTGCCATCCTGTATAATGATATCTCCAATAGTACTTGTCATGTTCAGATTAAGGCTGATTTGATATAAAACAGAATTATAATAGCAAGATATAGATTTAATGTGAAATTATTTACCTTGTGGGACGAGAAACAAAACCAGAAGGGTGTCCAAGCATAAGTGGTGGTGCCCTATTGTTGACTTTTGTATGCATGAAACCTGGTGGTGGTACTGATGTAGGATAGATATGTTGTTTAGGATTAACATCATGGAAATGCATTGTTTGCGGCACAGTTTCCTTAAGAAAAAAAAAAATTGAGGATTGGTTAGGTTGTGAATTACGACGTGTAAAAACAATAATGGTTACAATAAAAGACTAACTTCATAAATCCTTTCATTAGCAGCTACTAATACAGGGGCATTAATTTAATTTTGTCCCTATAATATGAAAATACAATATTAACATCAACATTAGAATAGAAACAACAACAATATTAACAGCAACACCAGAATACAAACATGAACAACAACATTAACAACAACACCAGAATAGAAAGATGAACAACATTAACAATAACTATTTAATGAAACTTAACATCAACACTAGAAATATTACAACAATATTTCTTCATCTTCTGTATATTAGAAAAAATAAAATATTAGAACTTTATATTAATAGTAAACAAATGAAAATTATGAAAACTTATAGAACCATCAGCTTTAGATTGACTAACTACTTTAGGTTGGCTTACTGGGGGGGCAATCTTCATCCACAATCACCTCATCTTGTTGTACAAGTGTTGTTACATATTGTTCAGTTGCTGCAGCTTGCTCAAACACATCATCGATTGAGAATTATTTAGCAAATTTCTTCCACTTGCAACATTTTGTGGTGTGTCCTATTTGATGATAGAATTTGCTTATCCTGTTTCCTCTTTGCCTTGGCAAATTGTGGATTGCAGTTGCAGGTTTCTTGCCCTTCCGAACCTCGTCAGGTTCCAATCTCCTTGTCCTTGCAGGCCTCCCCTTTTCTTCCCAAAATTCAGAGGCACAGGTGAAATGTAACCAGCTCTTTCCCACATTTCTAGTCCATCAAGAGACATGATTGCTGGTACATATACCGTACAGAAAGTGTCAACATGATAACACTAGTGCACAAAGTCATCAGGATCCAACAATTGTGCAAATATTGCACTCATTGCATGATTGCATGGGATACCTAGCAAATCCCATGATCTACAAGAACAAGTCTTTTGCTTCATGTTTACGGATTCTATCTTTTGTTTTGAAATATTTTGTATTACTTATTTTGCGCCGCACATGACTTTATGGAACCAAAAAGCCTTATTTCTAGGTTTAATGGTACCAAAACACTATTAGATGTTGGAAGGCCAATTTTTCCTTATTTTTTGCAGAATCACGTGACTTTTCCGGCCAAAGTGGTGGGGTTAATGACAGTTAACGGAGCACAATAGTCATGTGTGGATTATGGGACCAAAAATGCTTATTTTTAGGTTTAATGATACCAAACCCGAACTCACAAAAATTGTGGTACCAAAGACAAAACTGATCCTTTTTAATGGTACCAAAACAGGATTTTGCCTGAATAAATAATTAAGAGCATTTCAGTTTTTAATAAAAAAAATAATAATAATAAGAACATTTCGGGATTATTTGGGTTGTAATGAGGGTAAAGTTGTCCGAAAGTAAATTTAATTATTCACGAAATGGTCATATTTGCTATTGTTTCAAACGAGAGGAAGAAAAAGTACGAGATATAGCTTCAGTTACATAATACACACTAATCGCAGCCTATTGAACAACTCTCGAAAATTATGGTCAGAACTGAACAATTCAATTTAAAAGGTGTTTGGTTGAATTTATTTGAAACATTTTCATAAATTCTTATATTTTATAAAATAACCTGAAACATTGAATTTATTTTAAAAATAAAGAATATTATTCACCCTTCACCTATTATCTTTTTACATAAATCATCCCTGCCTTTTCAAAATTACAAAAACCACCCCTAGCAGCCTTTACAATTAAAAAATGCTCTTGTTGACTCGACCAACCTTTAAAATAACTTTTCAAAGATAGAAATGCCCTTAGGGTGTTTCTATAATTATCAAAAGGTAGAAGGGGTGTTAAAGTAATATTTATGAAGATGAGTAATATGACCCCATATATTTATCTTATTATTTATTCTAATTTTTAATTTAAAAATTATTTAATTAACTCTTTTTTATTGAATATTTACATAAAATTACACCTTTTAATAATTAAAATAATAAATTATTCAATTAATATATATATAAAATTAGTTAATAGATTATAAGCTTAAATTAAAAAATTATTACACTTGTATAAATTATTTTAAATTATTAAAATTAAAAGATTAACTATCCTCTATTTTTATTTGTAACTAAATTTTACTAAAATGAAACTTAAAAATAATTTATGTATTTTATATAAGTTTAATTAGAATTAATAAAATAAAAATTAATTTATTTATCAAAAAGATATTTTAATAAAACGGGACTTAGAGTGGACATGGCGGTGTAGTTGGGGAAGAAGGGATAATTTTTTTAAAATAAATAATTTAAAATGGGGCTTAGAGTGGACATGGTGGTGTAGTTGGGGAAGAAGGGATATTTTTTTAAAAAAAAATAATTTAAGAAATAATTTATTTATTTTATTAATTCTAATATGATTTATATAAAATACATAAATTATTTTTTTTTCAAATTTTTAGTAAAATTTAATTATTAATAAAAATAGAGGATAAATACTTTTTTATTTTTACTAAGGGATAATTTATATACTAATTAAATAATTTAATATTTTAATTATTAAAAGGTGCAATTTTATATAGAGATTTAATAAAAAATTTAATATAATAATTTACATTTAAATTAAAAATAATATATATAATAAAAAATAAATAGGGTTATATTACTCATCTCAAAAAAATTACTTTGACTCTCTTCTACCTTTTGATAATTACAGAAACACCCCTAAGGATATTTCTGTCCTTAAAAAATTATTTTAAAGATTAATCTAGTCAATAGGGCCATTTTTTAGTTTTAAAGACTGCTAGAAGTGATTTTTATAATTTTTCAAAAGACATGAATAATTTATATAAAAAAAATAATAGATGAGAGGGATAAATGTAATTTTCCTAAAAATAAACTTGATCCCCCTGACAAGTAACAACCCCATGTGACCAAAAGAGGTAAGACTAAGAGGGGCCCCACACAAGACAGCGTCCAGCGGGTAAGCACCCCAGGGCACCTCAAGGCCAACGAGCCCACCTGGGTATAAGGAGCTTTAACAAGTCCACTTGGCCCAAGACGGGAAGGACTGCCGGCTCGCGAGAAACGAAAGGCCTTCCCTTGGACGGAGAGCCCACTAGGAGGTCTCCACGACACACGTACGAGGTGGGCTAGGAACTTCGAGAAAGGCACAACAGTTGGAGGTTTCCGTTCAACCAACCAGGCGGAGGATAAACCTCGGGAAGGCATCGGAACAAACGAACACAGGCAAGCAGGGGAACAACCGCCTCCCTGAGTCCAATGGTCGAAAGAAGTAGCTAAAAATACACCTACCGCATTGAACAAGGGGTAACGACACTTATTACACTAGCACAGGCAAGCAACTTTTGCATACATCATACCGATGCTTACTACATCACTCATTATTGCTCTTAATTTCCCGCCTTCACTTATTACAATCCTTTACTGACTTATTCTGGACATAACGCATCAAAACTCTTTAAATATTCAAATAAAAAGAAAAAGAAAAAAAAAAAAAGAAGATGCGGAGCTTATAAAATGTGATCAATAACAAATCTATAATCATTTTGTAGGAGTTTGTTTAGAATTTTCAAAACATTTTAAAAAAGTAAATTACGACATCCCTTCGAATTTGACAAAATTATAAATATTTTCTCGTTTGAAAAATTACAAATACCCTATATTATTTAATAGACTTATGTAATCCTTAGATGGAGATTTAAAATTATTATTTGCCCTTGTAGTATTTTTTTATTTTTTTAAAAAAAAATTAAAAACTTATAAAAAATCAAACGAGGTCGATGAAAATTTTAAAAATTATACAAAAAATATCCACTTAACCCACAGAAATAATTAAAAAAATTTATACCTTTTAATCAGACAAGGACATTTGGATAAATTCACCACAAAAACAAATGATAACCTAATGAATTCGACTAATTATTAAACGATTGTTAAAATCAAAAAAATATTGATAATTTTTTAAACAATGAGAAAATATTCGCAATTATATTAAACTTCAGAAGTTGTAATTTACCCTTTTAAAAAAATTATTTACTTTTTCTAAAAGAGCTTAAGATCCTATTTTTGGATCTTGTAACCTCCGAAAACAAAAAAAAATACCAAACTCTTTGACACCACATCTTATAATCTTTCAAATATTTTATAAAATGTTTTGAAAAGCTTATAAGCTTACCCAAACATTTAAATAAGCTTTCAAACATTTCAAACATAGATAGTTTCCAGTACATAAATCCAATCCATAAAGGCAACTACAACTGCCGATGTCAACAGATACAGTCACTTCCAGCAACATAAACCAAAAGGGACTCCTGCTTCATCCCTCCCATTCCAAAACCCCAAACAACAAGATAGTGAGTTTGATGACTCCAAAAACATATTCATTGATATCCATGAACATGATAACTAGTGTTAAAAGAATTCCAGATTTGGATCTCCGGGGGCATTTTCAAGGGCTTTCCCTCTTTTTCTAGAATTTGGTAATTCTGTCTGTACAAAGCATTTCATCACATTCATTTGTTGTCCATAAAAGATATGGCTAACTGCAGCACAAAGAAAGGCTAGCTTTCCATACAGATCATCCATGAGCTGCCAGCATAGTTCTTTATGAGAACCAGAATCATAAACATCTCATAGCCTTATAATCTTCTCTTTTCTCAATTGTTTTTTCCCATCACAAGCACCCCCATCTAACCTCGTAGAGTGGAATAATCTAACCATATCCTTAATCATAATACACTCAACCTAGTCTTGCTTTCTTCACATGCCTCGGAAGCTTTAATTCCAAGAAATTAAAACTTCATACGCTGTGTAACACAGGATTTGCTGATCTGTTCTGAAATACAATAAGGTAGGATCATATTCATATCTTATACCTCATCTCCCCAACAAAAGCACACTTTTCACACAAATTGAGCGAGACCCTAACGTGCAACGACTGAAATACAATATCCGCACTACTAATAAAGTTATTACAAAGTCTTCTCCAAATTATGAGGACTGCAAACATAATCATATCCAATACAATTTCTACAGTTACTCTCATTAAGCCCCACATTCAATAATCGATAAGACTCACCTAGAATAGTTATTACTATTGACATACAGCTCTATTTCCAGGCTAGCAAAATCAAGATACATGCACATCTTAGGAACGATAAACAGTGTTGATAAATAATTTCTTAAGTGTACACAAGGATTCTCTTCTAACTATGGGGAAATGCATTGATATCTAAATAGTCAGGCCCATTAATCCACACAGTTACTACCTATGTAATAGTTAAACACATCAGCAGCATTCAAGATCCAACATATGAAAATGCATCTTAATACGAATCAAACTGGGATTATCAGAAACCCCTGGTCGTTGTTGTACATTTACTGCAAACTAACTGTTGTTTTCCATGCTGAAATCATCCATGATGAACATTAGAACACCTAATGATTATCCAACTCCATTAGCAAGAGAATCCCAGTTCTTAACAGATGAAAACAACCAAAAGGGACAAGTATAATTCAAGAAAAACGTTGATGCCGCACTTCTTCAGTTAGCAGAAACACAAAACATAAAGAACATATCCATAGAGAAAATAAGATAGAAAAAGTAAAGCCCTTAAATTGACTACGCAATTATACGTGTAAAGACTTTAATCACATAGTACATACAAGACAAGAGCAAGCAAAATCAGAACAGATCCTAGCAATTACGCAACCACAAACTCAGTTCATCATCAAACATTTCGTAAGAGCAACTCTAAAATACCAACAACAAAAGGGTCGGCGATTTCAATCTCATCGGCCAACAGGGCACCAAATCAGTCCTGGGCCTTCAATTTCTCGATCCGCTTGTTCAACTGATCGATCTTGACAACGAGCCCCGTAACAGAATAGAGAAGCCAGTAGAAAACGAGAGCCGAAGCGATCAAAAGCGCGTTCCGCTGCGACTTCATGATGGACTTCTGGTGGCGGAGGTGCTCCGAGGGGGAGCAGGAGTCGGACTCACAACTGGGTCGGTTCTCGTACTTCCAGTAGATATCCATTAACAGGAAGAGGCAGAAGGGCACAACGGACAAGAACGGTTTCAGAAGGCTCCGGGTGACGGTGATTAGGCCCTTCCGGAGAGGGTCAAGACCCGGGACGGTGAGGAGGAGAAGCATGATTGCTTCTGCCCCTGCGGCGTAGCCTAGAACTACCCACTCCAACGCCATTAGAGCTTGATCTGTAAGAGGAAATGGAGATATTCGAGAGAGAATGAAGGTGTGGAGATTTTGAGGGGGTAGGTGTGAAGGAAGGAGAAGAGAGGGAGAATAAGGGGGTTAAGAAAAGTATCTTTGATGGGTCTTATTGGGCTTGTTTTACGGGTCACCCGGCCCACATTGTGTAGAATTAAATTTGTGGCGTGGCACACTAAAATATAAAAAAAATTAGATATTATATCCAAAATATGGTTAACTATATTTAGATACCTTTAAAAATATAAAATTATATTTTATCTTAAGAAGATTTTAGAATTATATTTAAACTCATTCAAAAATCCACTGTTTATACCTGAATCTTTTTGTTAGGATTTGTACGAAAAATGACGATGTCAACAAAAAAAAGAATAAATTTCTAATTTTACACCATTTTGACTTTATATATACATATATTATATTTACCTCCTTATAAATATAAAAATATTACATGAGAATGTTAAATGAGTGATAAAATAAAAAAAATAATATGTATTTTTTTCCTGACATCAGCATTATCTATCCAACCCTAACGGGAAATGGTTAGATGCGAATACAGAATTTTTAGAGTGGACGTAAATATAATTATGATTTTTTTGGGGATACTCAAAAATCGAAAATAAAAAAAAAATAGTGAAAAAAAAGTTGTCAACCTTTTTCAACTGAGGTAAGAAAATTATGATTGCAAAAGAATATGTTAGCACTCTAACATTGAACTAGGATCAATGAATTTAAAATGACTAAACTACCCCTAGATATGGCTAAAATGTCAGCACACCAAGGAATCATGCACTTGTAACTTGGATATGTTTGATTGAGATTTGACGTAATGATGTATTTGGTCTCTATGAGTATCCGATCATCTCTAGATCAATGGTCCGTACCAAGTCATACAATTCTTCCCTTTCTTAAATACATGATCCTCATGCAATAGGTATATTCATTTGACGTGTTGAATATTCGAACAATTTTTCGTACCGATCACTTAACTTTAAAATCAAAACTCAGATCTACCCGAAATTATTTTTACCAACCTTGTCAAACACAAATTTACTGGATTAACTCGTGACTTAAGATCTGTCAAAAAGACTTAAACACACACCGACCTTAACTTTCAAGTCTTGGTTTGTTTTTTACATGAGAGTTGAGGAGAAGTTATCTAAACCAATTAAGAGAAAAAAAATATATTTAAATCAAATTTAATTAGATTGAACAACAATTCAATACTTTTTATACGATTAATTATTTTTTTAAAATTATAGATCAATCACATCCGAATTATTTATTTAATTTTTTTTAGGACTTAGGCTCAAACGACAACCAAACTTTCACTCGCTATTAGCATGATGGAACTAATTTAGACAGGTCCAATAGGCTTTGGGCCAATAATCAAATTAATGCCCATGTCATGGTTCTACAATTATTAAATTATGTATTTTTCACAATTTCCGGGGTAAAAGAAAAATGATATTAATTCATTATCATAAATATAGGTTTAACTTTAGTTTAAATATGAGCTACAAATAATATTTGTATAAAATTTTGTTTTACATAATTACTTCTTACAACAAATCAACTTAAGCACATTGACAAAGGAAATTTATGCCTTATTTGGTTTTGTTTTTATTTTCACTTTTCAATTTTTGAAACTGTGATAAAAATTGGGCATGTTTGTTTATAGGTGTTTTCACTGGAAAACATTTTACTATCATTCTCATCTCAATTATTACATTTTCTATATATATATATATATATATATATATATATAAGTTCAATCATTATATAATTGTATAAACTAATAATATAATTTTTTTTGCATAATACTTTAATACGACACTATGGGTAAATTGCAACCTACCTACTTGTGTTACGGAAAATAAACAAATAGCCTCTTATAAAAAATAAAATAGTAATTTATTCATCAATGTGTTTTAAACTGTAGCAATTTATCTCTTATGTTCTAAAAAGTGAAGTAATTTACTCTCCCTATCTAAGGAGGTAAATTGCTTCATTTTTTAAAACACAAGAAGATAAATTATTATTTATTTTTTATAAAGAAGTAATTTATTATAGGAGGATAAATTGCTATTCACTGCGATACAACTAACAATTATCAATTAATAAAGAATAGGTTTAAATTTACTTTAGCCTCTATATGATAGGGATGGTGTCAAACAACCCCTATATTATATATATAGATCTATGAACATCACCTTATAGCCCACTTTTCATAAGTCAAGTAATGGTTTCCAGACATCAAATTCTTTCTTGCATTAATTAGCAATTGAACATTTTTTGCATAAGTTGTCCTTATAAATTAAATGTTATATAATGCGTCTCTCGTATGAGTATGTTTGTCTTTTGCATGGGAGGATTTAGCCTATCTTTTGAGAGTTAGGTTCTTTGTACTTCCATGTTCATTTCGGACGATCCGTGCTGACAAGTGCTTAGAATCTTGTCTATTATCTTTTTTTTTTTTTTTCAATTAAACCATTTTAAGGTGGAGAAGTTTTTCGGGATTCTTGTCCCTTCTTTATCCAAAAATAAAAATAATCAAATTTAAAATGGGGAGTACTAACTCCCTAGTACTAGTAAGTCATAAATAAGAAGTACTACTCCCTTAGAATCATCAAAAGCATGAATAAGGAGTATATTGCCTTACAATAAATAAGCAATGAAGCATAAATAAGGAGTATTACTCCCTTACAAAATGTTTTATAGGTATACTGTCAAAAAAAAAAAAAAAAAAAGAGTTGGAGGCGATAATCCAGCATGTTAAAAAAAATTATGTCAATTTGCTCGAAGCATCGTGTCCAACTTATCACCTGTAAAAGCTTCCCTGGCAACAAAAGGCAGAAAATATAAAGAAATGTAGATCACCGTCAAGTTGAGTCAAGAGTTTGGCTTGTGAAACAGTTTCTATCACATTGCTAGTTACCAACAAATATATCTCAACTTGAAGCCTTTAGGTTGTCTGTTGGGTACCTGCAACCCCCTGCAGAGTGTTTGTAGTTCAGCTGAAGTGTTTGTTGAGATTCCCAGAGGTTCCAAGAAAGTAAAGAGTACCAGACCCTTGTGATATCTCAGAAGGCCACCTGCTCCTGAAGTCCCTGGGTTACCTTTGGATGCTCAATCAATGTTTAATTTGTGCCACTTAGGGCCTGGTTTGCTCTAATGTACCAAAACAGATTTTTTATTTTTCAAATTCTACAGAAGGGGAAGCTTAAAAAAGTTTGTTGCAATCAGGTCCCCTTTTAGATGTTCAGGCCTCCATAGTTTGCTTCTGCTAATAATCTGAAGGTAATTTAATGTTTTGAAGATGATGGAAGAAACTTTGAAGGGGGTGCCTCTATGTTTTGTTTTCTAACCGTCCAGATATTCCATAGTACAAGCATGGGAATTAGGTCTCTGATGTACATGTTGGAGATTCCCTATGGCCACATGATTCTCCATCATTTCCTTTTCTTTTATCTTGCTTCTTCGTTTCCTATTTCATTTTGCTCTTTTATTTTCATTGATCTTTTTGTTTTTTGTTCTCTTTTTTAGGCATTTGAGAGTGGGCGTGGGGAGAAAAGGAAGGAAAATAAGAGGATGCCTCTTCCAAGAAACATCAAACTGATATTCGAAACAAAAAAACCACCCTTTCGGAAAGTGAATGCAGTATACACCCCATTGATTGTGCCCATTACTCAAGCTCTCATGGTTATATAAGGAAAAGGTCTACTAGTTCATCCCACATCATCGAGGGATGGCCCTCACCGCTCTAAATTCGACAAATTTTGTCGTTTTCACAATGACTGGTCATACCACTTAGGAGTGTCGACACTTAAAACAAGAGTACGTGTGTTAGGAGAAGGCTCGAGGAATACGACCATATAAAAAACCAGATGTTGATAAATTAAAAGAAGTCAAGGTTTCCAGCCCAGAACCCCTCCCAAAGGAGGGGGCAAGATCTATGTCTGGAGGTAGGACCGGTACCAATGATCCCCCTGCAAGGGAGTCATATGAATGCTACTGGTAGGACGTAATGGAGGTGATTCTCAACATGCCAGAAAGGCACAAGTAAGAGAGGCGCACGATATAATCATGAAGGATGTACTGGATGTGTAAACGATGGAGGACACTCCCCTCATCCAGTTCAAATGATTAGAATGTTCAGGACCTAAAAACTCTCAAAATTACGCTCTAGTCATCACGACATTATTAGCAAACTATGAAATAGGACGCATTTTCATAGATTCAAGGACGCAGCGGACGTATTATTTGGGGAGGCCTATGACCAGATGCAGTTGGGAGATATCCCCTTAAGAAAGGTGAATATCTCTCTATACGGCTTCTTAGAAAAGGTGAATATCTCTCTATATGCCCATGAGGCATGATCCCACACCCGCTAACCCTAGGAAGTGGGTGCATTCAAAAAACATGTCTACTGAAATTCCTAATGGTGGACATACCCTCTGCCTACAATGCCATTCTAGGGGACATATTCTCAATGCTTTCCAAGCTATAATCTTCACTTACCATATGAAGATCAAATTCCCTGCATCCAGTGGCATGGGAGTAGTGCACGGGGACCCCCTCAAATCATGCAAATGTTATATAGAGGCTGTACGCACAAGATAGAAGAGGAGCATAGTGGAAGTGTTTAGGAAGACACTCCCAAATAAATGTAGGAATGACACCGAGCTGGCGAAGGAGGCTAAGGAAAGGGAGAGGACACCCGCCAAAGTCCAGTAAGCTGAACAATTGCTAAATATTGAACTTGTACCTAAAAATACAGAAAAAAGTCACCCGAATTAGCTTGCAAATTGAGGACACGATTCAAGCAGCGCAATAAAAATATCTTCGCCTGGATCCCCCAGGATTTGGAAGGGGTTGACCCAAGCATTATCACTCACCACCATAACATAGATCCCAATATCAAACCTGTGAAGCAAAAGAAAAGACACTTCGCACCTGAAAAAGACAAGATAATTCAAGCTGAAATAGATAAATTGATGATGACAGAACACATTAGGGAAATACAGTTCCCTGAATGGCTGTCGAACATGGTCCTAGTACCCGAACCTGGAGAGAAGTGGAAAATATGTATTGAGTTCAATGACCTCAACAAAACATGTCCCCAGATTTTTACCTCTTGCCTCGGATTAATCAATTGGTTGATTCCATGTCCTGTTGTGAATTGCTAAGTATGATGAATGTTTCCCAGGGATACTATTAAATTATGCTAGCCCCCGAGGATCGTAGAAGGGTTAGCTTCATCACCTCTGCTGGTACGTTATGTTACGTAGCCATGTCATTCAGGTTAAAAAATTTAGGAGCCACCGACCAACGTTTGGTAGAAAAGATATTTCGTCCACAACTGGGAAGGAACCTTGAAGTCTATGTGGACAACATGCTAGTAAAGAATAAGGAAGCCAAAAACCACATCACAAACCTGGAGGAAATATTCTCCATTTTGAGGAATTACCGGCTCAAGCTCAATCTAGGAAAATGCGCATTCAGATGCTTCCTGGAATTAATGGTAACTCAAAGAAGAATTGAGGAGAACCCCCTTAAGATTAAAGTCATCTTGGACATGAAGGCACTAACTAATACTAATGAAGTACAACGATTGACTGGAAGGATAGCTGCGCTCGGTCGCTTTTCTTTAAAGTGCTAAGGAAAATGAAGAACTTCGAGTGGGATACCACGTGTCAGCAAGCTTTCGAAGAACTCAAGAAGTATCTGACGAGGCTCCCTCTACTAGTAAAACCTTCCTCGGGAGACACCATCTATTTCTCTGTCCGCTACGCCTTAGGCTGTCAGCTCCGTTCTCATTAGTGAGGATGGAAGAAAACAAACTCCAATTTATTATGTGTAAAGTACTCAACGGAGCAGAAGGACGTTACACTCCTATTGAGAAAATAGTTTTCGCACTAGTAATCACTGCCTGAAAACTGCGCCCTTATTTTCTTTTTTATCCCATTAGAGTGAAGACGAACTAATCATTAAAGCACACTTTGGGCAAACCTGATACTTCTGGGTGATTGATGAAATAGGTAGTAGAATGAAGCGAATACAACATGGCATACTTACTGCGAACAACTATCAAAGCTCAAGATTTGACTCACTTGGTCTCTGAGATGGCGAGAGCACCTATAGAGGACATCTCCAAGGTCGAAAAGTCGCTATTACATGTGGATGGATCATCCACGACCCAAGTCACCAATGCATGCATAGTCATCACTTCGCCACATGGAAAAGATCTAGAATTTGCAATCAAGTTCGAGTTCAAGGCTTTCAATAACGAACCTGAATATGAGGCACTTGTGATAAGCATGAAGATGGCTCACGAAGCAGGAGCTAGACATCTCGTGGCTTAGATTCCCAACTGATAGTCAGATAGGTAGAAGACACGTATGAGGCCAAAGAGGAAAATATGAAACAATACTTACAACAAATAATTGAAATAAAAATAGGATTCGAAGTTTTTAGCTCGTCCAGATCCCGAGAGAAGAAAATGTTAAAGCAGATTGCCTCTCTAAGCTTGCTAGTGTCTTAAAGATTGCAGGATCAGGCACATTACTATACAACATCTCCCTAAGTCAAGGGCTCCTCTAAGTATTCGAGTAATATCTCCAATAAAAGATTGAAGGAGACATGTGATTCAATGGTTGGAAAGAGACCTCCCTCACAATTGGTGGGACACAACTAGAGTCAAGCTTCAGGATACTCGCTTTTTACTGCAAGGGGGCATCCTATATAAAAAATCTTTTACACACCCTTTGCTCTGATGCCTATCCCAACAAGAAGGAATGCATGTTCTTAAAGAAATTCATAGTGGTTGCTGCGGAGCACATGAAGGGACGTAGGCACTCGTTAACAAGTCTTTAAGGGCTGGATACTTTTGGCCCACCATGAAGCAAGATGCGGGAAAAATGGTGAGCAAATGTGATAAATATCAGAAGCATGCGTCCCTTATACATCAATCGATAGAACCCCTCTACCATGTTATCACCTTGTCCTTTCTGACAATAGGGCATGGACATTATACGGGACCTTTTCCCCTGGCTTCCGTTTAGAGGAAGTTCTTTCATATTTTTAGATGCAATCAGTATATTATCAATATAGACAAACATGAATTCGAAATAGTTTTAAAAAGATTATCCTTTTTTTTTTAAATATCTAGGATGCATTAGCTAAACTCATTGGAAGTGCATTCCAGATAATTGTCTCTGTGGTGTGGAGAATGCAGTAAATTTCTTTGATTCACTCTCCATCTTAATCTGATGAAAACCAAATTTGCAATCAAATTTAAAAAATATTTTTTCTCCTTTAATGTAATCAATTAAGCGTTCTTTGCTAGGAATGTAATAACCATCAAACTCTAATATTTTATTTATACCTTGATAGTTAATTATTATCTTGGCTTTACCTCTTTTTTTATGTCACCATGGTTTCTATCCGAAAATCCAGGGTTGCTGTAGGTAGAGATTCCAGGCTTGATAAGTCCAAGACTGATATGCTTTTTAATAATCATCTGCATATATTTCTTGTCCTACATGTTCATCTAGATAGGTTTTTATCGACGTACTCGTACTTACATTCTTCCTTGACGTTCAGAGTAGCTTCAATATTCCTATCCCACCATGCCAGAGGGTTTTCACTAAAGTTCCTTTGGATAAACCTCTTGACATTCTCAAGAGAAAGCCTACTTTTCTCGCTGATATCTAGCGATTTCATTTTCAGTAGTGCTTCCTTAAGGTTCCTAATTTCTTTCTCAGATACCTTATAGAAGCTATCGCTATCTATGAATCCTTGTTGCCCTGAAAGACAAAAAAACCGTACGAATTTTCCTCTTATCCTATATTTTTGGATGAGTTAATCTGGTATCGAAATCACTACGTTTGTTGTGAAAATTTATAGGCATTATCCTGTTAATTGCTTTTTCTCTTCGCAACACCTATATCTCACTACCACAATTAGTAGTAAAGATTAACAGATTCCCTTGATTATCCTGTATATATCTTGCAAATATTTGAATGAAACTGTTACCTTGCAAGATATTGGCACCTATATCATGAAATTAAATAAGAGGTGTTTTTACCCTAAACCAGGGTGATCCAAATACTCCTCCAGTCATGATCTTGGCTTCTCGTATTCTCTTATTGGGTATCAGGATTTTTTGTGAAAAAACCCCTTCCTGCAATAACGTATAAGGTTTCCCTTGCTTTCCCTAGCTTTTGTTGTGCAAACTCCTAATCCTGAATCAATATATGCTGCAAAATACTTTGTCTTGTACTGGTCATACAACATACCAATAGATATGTATATTGAGAAGGGCTCATCGTTCAATCTTTATGGTAACACCATCAAGACTGAATTGCATTTCATTACTTTTTCTTCCCCATGGTTTATGATTTACTAGAAAACTTAATCCCAAAGTCATACTCCAATTTTTTCGTCCTGCAACACCTACAACTAGTATTTCATGGCCTACTATTTCTAACATGCCTTCATATCTACCAATAATAGGTTGCTGCAAATGATATAAGTCATCACAAGGGAAATTTTTTTCTTTCTTAGTGATGTCAAATATAACTTGTATTTCTTTCCATCCTTCAGGGCATGTGAGTTTTACATTATCTACCCTAATCTCTTGAGGAGTTAAAGTTTTTTTAATAACTCTTTATCCTTTCCTTTGTAGCTTATAATTCTATCTTCTGAAAAAGACATCCTGCTACTAAACTCAGTTCTAGAGCTAAATATTCGATCTAAAACTAGATGATCTTTTATAACAATATCGACACCACCTATTCTAGGTATCCTAATCGGATTTGGTGTCATAACCGTAGCAAATTCCTTGAATATTCTAGGAATCTCAATATACTATTTCCTAAGAAACAAATCTGAATGATGTGTGTTGGAAATGGAATATGCAATTCTATAAGTTATAGAATATGATCTATTTCCTTCTTTCATTAGATCTAACCTTTTAAAATCTTGATGAAAGGTTAAGACTCTACTGAAATTTTGGTCTGCTAGGTTGTGTGCAATCCTAGAATGAATGTGAAACATCAATTTTCCTGCATACAGATTACCTATCATTGTTTAAAGACAACCATCTCTTAGGTTATTGATGCTTCTATCCATTATAGATAAATGTATTTTTTAATCAATTTCTTCCTTAAAAGTTGTTTTTATTACTACTTCAATAGTTCCTATGTGGATCCATTTAATAGTAACAACTACTTCTTCTCTAACCTTACTTAATTCTTCATGAATTTCTGCTTTAGGAATCAATTGCATCTCCATCACATTACCAGTAAGTTCCATAGATATAGCAAACTCGTCTGAACTTACTTTGTAGATTATGTGATGCTTCATTTGATTCAGTCCTATTTGATTCAGGACTTTCCCAATTCCTCAAATCCTAAATCCATCGTTTGGCCTGAGGTTTGAATCTTGTTACCTAATTCTTTCCATAGTTTTGTTTGACACCATCATTCTAGCAAAGAATCCTGATAGGTTTTCGGAGGTTTGAAGCCCATCACCCTCATTATAATTATTCTGACTCGGTTGAAGATCCATCTGAATCAGTCTCTATTTCCTCTTCATGGACACTTTCATCTGATGAAAGACTTTCGAATTGGTAAACGGGTAACAAATTGCCATAGTAGACTGCATCAAGAATGTTCTCCGTGGCTTTAAATTTTCTCAAATCACCATGTTTCTGCAGGAAGTCGGGAGAGATATGTCCTCTTGCTCCGCAAGTCCAGCAATTGCAGCCTTTGAAACTTTTATTGGCTCGGGTATAGGCCCCGTCTAAAAGTTCTTCTCGTAGGGGTTCTTCTTGTGGATTTTACATCTGTTCGTCTAGATCCTTGGGATGAAGCCCTTGTTGATCCTATTTTCTGTCCAGATTTGTATGATTTGGCTTTTAATTTGGACTACCATGATTTTCGTCGAAAGAGGTTCTTTTGGAACCCCTCGGGTAGGAGACACTATTCTATTTCCACATCTTCCTTGGCTCGTTTGATTCTCCTATAATAGTTGGAAAATCATTGTTATTACAATAGAGAGGGGTTCCTTTGATCTTACCTTTCAGCCTCTTCATATTTTTCTGGATATATACTTGATAACACCAATTCTTCAGTTTGTCTTTAAGGAAAGACATTCTTCTTGCAACTGAATCTAGCTGTCTTTCAGGTACTTTGTATGACTGGATTAATATTTCCCTCCATGGGCTGCATATTTTTGGAAAGAATATTAGAGCTGCTACTTCTGTTGCTACTCCACTCTGGAAGAAATACTTGCAAAATCAATTGATATATTCATCTACTGCGCAAATACTTTTTAGCTCAAGGCTAAAGAGAGCTTGTGCATATTCTCTAGCCTTTTCTACTCTACTTTCTTCGAAGTATCCATCTCCGATGAAATGTATTTTGATAAGCCTTCCGAATCTCCAACGAGGATGCTGGCTTTGGTATTCTTTTGGGGTATTATCCCATCCGATCTTCACAGATCCCTTCCAACTCAACTCAACAAGTTTTATGAAGTTTTCCTTATCGAGCTCTAGGGTGGTTGTTGCTATCTTGATGGCTGGAACCCATTCATCTATCAATTTTTCGATATTTCAGAAATCAATAATATCCAGGTTAAATATAACGTTGTATGGATGTAGGGGCAAGAGCATGGTTCTTGCCCAAGGTGTATTTTCAGGCGCTCTTCTAGGATTTTTCCTGGATTCTCTTTTAGACTAGTTCCCATGAATGTTGGAGTGGCATTAGTGTGGAAATCCGCACTTTCTCTCATTGGATTATTTTGTGGAGGATCATTAGAACATGTACTTCCCTCCGGCGGTGGTAGTGCTGGAGTGATTTAATTGGTTTGGATATTGACTAAATCCACAATCCCGAATTGCGAAAAGCATTCTGCCAATTCTTGTAGATCTAATAGATCTGGTCTCATAATCTCTATTATTTTATAGATTTGATAGATGCGATAATCAAATCTCTGGATTTTAACTTTGGAATTTCCGTGGCCTTCCCCTTCTGATGTAGAAGCAGTACTGTTCCAAGGGCGTCCCTGATTCGCTCTTGTCTAGATTTTGATGTCTTAGGGTTCTCCCTTTGGTTTCTCTTAAGATCTGTGACTTCTGACTTGAGATCTGGGAGATCCTTGTATAGATCAAAAAGGATCTTAAGGATCACCTCCACTTTTTGACCTAGTGTTTCTATTTTCATAGGTATATGAATTAACCTATATCCATAGTCTTAAAGTGTCTTTTGTATCTCCCTCAGATCTTGGGAGATCTTTGGTGTATTCGGCTCGAGTTCTTTCGAATTAGTTCCTTTAATCATAATTTTAAGATATGTAATTATGCAGAAATTTACCCGTTCCAATTCTCTTGGCTGGAATTCTACCATGGAATTTAGTGGAGTGTTAATGCCTCACTGCGTTTCCTGGTAGTATATGTCGAACTTCAAAACTCCTCAGTCATTTTTGTTCTTCTTTGGCGTGAGAACGTTTGGGTCAATCCACTTGGGACCGTTGTAACATTTGTCAAGAATTTTCAGGAGAAATTCCCTTCTTTGTATTTCCAAAATCTGGAATTTTTTTTTATTTTTGGATAGTAAGTCTATCAGACATCTACAAGACCATCCCAACCAGCTGAAGCTGACTGAGAATGATCCTCTACTGCCCCAGTGGCTTAGCAGCTTGAACCGAGGAGTTGTTAATCACGCTTTGGTTAAGCAAACCTGATTCATCCACTAGACTTGGTTTCCTGTCTCCTTAGAACTCAAGGATACAGAGGTTCGAGCCTATAAAATAGATCCTGTTCAAGTAAAGTCGTAATCTGGAAATATTCCCTATTTTTATTGTAACTCGAACTTTCATCTGGTTCTATTTTTTCTCAAAGTGTCTCCTACATTAGTGTATAAATAACATCAAAAAATAATATAATCATATATTTTTTCAATAAACCTATCTGATACCATTCTTGGCGAGCATGGGTGAACTTTACTGTAAATGTACTAAAATAGCTCTTTAAAATCTGAACAAGGGTAAATGTACTAAGCAATTTTGCAAGTTACTGAACTAAATTGAAAATGTGTAAACATAATGGACTGAAATTAAACATAGGGAAACTTAATAGACCAAAAATAATCTTTGTCCCTAATAAAAAATTAACATTGTCCCTAAGAACATAGATTGTAGGGAGAAATTAAAGGGGGTGCCCTCCATATAGGGTATCCCTCAAAACGTACTAAAAGGCCCTTTAAGCAAGACACATATATTCTATCAATCAAAGATAAGAAGACATATAAACGACATGGCACAAGTTCTACGATGGGTATCAAGGGTAAAGTAAAGCGAGAACCGGGAGTCGTTGCATTACGACCTCAGCCTAAAATGTGGCTGGGGGCAAATCAAAACAACATTCGCAAAAAAGAAAGAAATTTGCTTCATCCCCATTTATGATGAGGAAAAGAGCAAAGTAAGAAATTAAATATTTCAAAGTGGGAGGGGCAAATACATCTTCATTTTTCTTCCCCTCAAGCGGAGTCTTCTTTTTCTTTTTCAGCTTGGTCCTTGGGGGTGGGAGAATATGCAGGGGCATCCAAGGAGGCATCCCCCTCCTTCGGTTCTGAGGTTCTTGCGCTCAAGGTGTCCCCCACTACAACGTCCATTGTTGCTTCAGGGGGTGCGGGGGGAACTTCTCACCTCAGTTTCGACCTCCCCCAATATATGATCTAAATCTTCTTCTACAAGGCTCCCCTAGAATTAGTTTGCAACAATGCATAAGTATGATTAACTAAGGGAAAGAAAGAGACAACCTGATTCAGGAGGGAGGGTCCCGCTTACTGCAATCGAAGGTTCAGCAAGGGGTCCAGAGCATTATCCATGGTGGCCCCAAGATTGAGTAAAGAAGGTTCATCCCTAGCTGGGGGGGCATCCTTGAGCCAAGAATTATTTTTTTGCGAGCCACGAAGCCTTATTCAAAGTAAGGCCCTAACTATCTCTGCCACATTTTGCTGGTAATCTATTGATTTCTTGAACTCATCAAGGTGGCTAGCCAAGTAAGCCTCCAGATAATGTTGGCCCTCCTTAGTATTAGGAAAGTCAAGCACAGCCTTCTCAACCGTTTTGTTTACCACCCCTTCATGGCTAGCAGCTTCTTTTTGCAGTTCCTTCAAATCTTTATCCGATTGCTGGCAACGACTAGTGGTTTCATTATTTGCCTCTTTGAGCTTGGCAATATCAGCACCCTGGCGCTCCAATCTGGGGGATGGGAGGGTCTCTTGAGAACGAGAAAAGAGTTCCTCACACAGAGAAGTCGTCTGCATCATAAATGAAAAAAGCATCAAGAAGCATTCCAAACAAAGAAAAGCAACCAAATCAAGAAAATGTACCTTTACCACATATGAAGAAATTGTCCTCTCAAGTCGTAGGGGCTACAAGGCGTTGGTCCCTCAAATTAACACCCCCCTCACAAATTCAGTCACTGGGGGGGTTCATCCCTTTGTTTTACTCTAAAGATTGGCTAGTATGTAAACAGTGCAAGGTGGTAAGAGAGGATTTGAGAGAGACACCCTACTCATCCTTAAGGGAGGAGGGGGAAGTCCAAAAGAAAACCTCATAGAGCTGGTTGGGGAGAGCCCAAGGAACTCATTCGAGCATTCTTGGAGAAGGCCCCAAGCGTGCCCCTGGTGAAGCAAAGACATGCCGTTTTCCCTAAGATTCGCTGGAAATAGGGGTCTCCCTAGGAGATTTGGAGGGAGGGGTCCCCCCAGCATAACCTCTAAAAGTATGATCATGCATCATGTTCAATGTCAAGAAAAAAAGAATTAAATGCAGTTATGATCAATAAGATAAAACAATCAAGACTAGGATAAATATAATATACCCAGGAAATCCCACAAGGGTTTCACCCAGGGACCAAAGCCAAAATACCCCAAGAATCTTTCATTGATCAAGGCCCGGCAATCATAACGCCTCTCATTCAGTTCAACCAGTAAGAAAGACAAAGCAACAGTCCTTGCCCCAACATTTACAGAATGAGGGGCCTCCTGCAGTTGGGAAGGTCCAAAAGAAGGTGTTTGATCAGGAAAGATCCAAACACGAGGAGGCAACACATAAAAGAAACTCCTTTTCCAATATTTTGGAGGGTGGGGGGCAAGCAAGAAGGACCCCCCCTCCTGTCAAGGCATAAAATGAAAAAAGCCCATCTCAGCACGTTTTAGCCTAAAGTACTGGGCAAAAGCTTTTATAGTAATAGGGGACCCATGAAAATGAAAAATTATATAAAAACTAGCTAAAATCCTAAAAGAGTTAGGGACCAACTGATTCAAAGGCAAATGAAAGAGGTGAGCAGCATCGCTTAAAAAGATGGAACAAAGAAACATAAGGCTAACCATAACTGAGCAGGGAAAAAACTTAAGCAATTCGCAGGAGGAGAATGGGTCCAACTAGTAGGGGAGGGGGTATAAATAATGAAGGATGGGAGGATATGAAATTCCTCTATCAACTGTTTAATGGTGGAAGTTTTAAGACATGAGGTCCCCCATCCACTGGCGATTGCGGCACCTCCCTCTCCTCTTCCCCGAAGGAAGACCCTTCATCATCTATTAGACAACGAGCAGCAGTAACCCGCCTATCGTAGGCTCTACTTTCGACCACTTGGGAACTCAAATTAGCTGGGGCTCGTCTTCCTTGAAGTGGCCTCTAAGGGGTCATCACCTTGGAAGAAAACTCTTGGCACTCAAAAGGAGCACACAGAGGAAGAAGTGAGAAGAACAAGGTCACGCCCAGGATTAAGAATGTGGGGAGGGAGTTAAGCCCACCCCCTCCCCCTAACAACCATCCCCTATTGGGCAATACCTGACACACCAAGCGTGTTGGAAGGGCCAGTTATCAAACGCCCCCCACCCCTCTTTTTTCGAGGCAACAATCAAGATGGCTAGGAGTAGCCTTAGCCATCTCATCATCACTAATGAAGCACAAGGCTCAAAGCCTGATATTTTCAAAAGAAATAAGAGTGGGAGGAGAGTAGAAATGGGAGGCACCCAGGATAATTGGTTTCCTCCAAGGCAAAGAAGGGGGTAACCCCTCGGACACAAAGAATCTCCTACTCTAAAAAAGAGTTGGAGTACACCTCTCCTCCCTAGAGTGGGGGGCACTAAATGATGTGTATGGTCCTCCAGAGGTCCAACCCAAAGAAGAATAGCGAGTCCAAAGGACACCCAACAACCCCATAAGCCCCACAACTCATGGAGGAGGGTAGGGGCCCAAGGTATCCATAGAAACATCACCCGATAGAAGATGACTGGCCCAATGCCTACACCCAACCACCCTCACATGATATATGCCTGGTTAGCTAAGTTTACCTCTTCGCTAGCATGATGGACACGTTTCCATGAAGGTACCCCCAAAATCTTGGACCCCTTATAGGCTAGGACTCCCTAGCGACTAGGAGTCTTCGTTGATGAAGGATCTCCCCCAATTCGGATATAAGCATTCAAAAGCACATTTAACAGGAGATAAAGTCCAAACGGCCCATATTCCCTTTTTTTCGAAGATGAAGGAAACATGCAGAACCCTATTGCAGAGGGACACCCCTCTATAAATATAGGTTTGGTCCCTAGACTGAGAACACCTTCCAGACTTCTTGAATATTGCCTTCAAATTTCATTCAGCGTTCTAATTGCGATCTTAATATAATTTATTTTACTAAATTGATTATCATATTTCAATTTCTCATTACGTTTTATTTTTCACAATTATTTTCTCTTGAATCTAGTATTGGTTTTGAGCTCGAGCTCGAGCTCAATCCTCTGTGTTCACCAGCTCGTGAGTCGATTTATTTATTTTTATTTTTATATATATTTTTATTTTTAATATTTTTATATATTTAATTTCATATTCAATACTTTATCAATTTTATACTCAAAATTGACCATATATTATAATTATTAATCAATTTCATGCATTTTACATTTAATCTTTATACAAAAAATAAATTTAATCAACAAACTAGTAAATTATAATATTTTTTATAATTAAAATTATTATTTAATATGACACATATAAATTTTATGTCATATTTTAATATATATTTGTATTGTGTTATACTTTTTTTAATTGACAGGTAATTCATTTATGATTTTTTTATCAAGTTTTGAGTTTTATATTTATAGCAAGATACATACTATGCATTATGCAATCTATTTTATTACTTATAAATTTATGTCGAAATTTAGTAATTTTTTTTGTGGTCATTTAATCGTCTTACCTTTCCCACAACTACTTTTGTAGTATCTTTACCACCCTATGTGCATGCCCAAATTTAGTTGTTTCAATATTGTCACTCTCTAA